>NC_133659.1:201494511-201652632 GCF_037893015.1 Macrotis lagotis
GGGTAGTCATTAGTTCATCCCCTTTTCCATTCATCTCAGGCAGACTAACTCATCTTCCCTCCCACCTCTTTGTATGTCCTCCCCCCTCCTTTATATGTTCTCACCCATCTTTCCCGATCTTTCCCAGGGTCATCACAGTGGATGAATCCTTGTTTTCCCTCTCCAAGTTTTTGGCCCCTCAAATTCCCTTCCTTTAATAATTCCTATAGATTTGTCCCCATGGGGGCAGCTAGGTGGTGCAGTGGATGGAGTACTAGCTCTGGAGTCAGGAGGACCTGAGCTCAAACCAACCTCAGACACCTAATAATTACCTAGCTGTGTGACCTTGGGCAAGTCACTTAATCCCATTACTTTGCAAAAAAAAGATCTGTCCCCTTGATTTATTCACTTATCCTGATTAACCTTTTCCTTCCCCCTTAAATCAGTGTCCCTGCCATGGCATATCGCTTTCCATTTTCATAGTTATCCATATTCTCTGTCTCCTACATACTATATTTATATTTGCAATCTGATTTCTGAATAAATAATAAATCATTTCTAGCAACTATTACAGATTACACAGCCACAACAGTCCAATATAGGAAATGCAAATAAAATCTTCCTCCTTCCCCACCCCACCCCCATCTGTGATTTCATCAGTATAGAAGGAACTCCCTGTGAAGAGATTTTGCCAATAAGGATTGTCAATTTAGGGTCTTGGGAGGTACCTCCTAATGATTTATCAAAGTTTGCACAGATAATGTGTCTGGCATTATTGGAACCCAGATTTATTAGACTCTGAAGCCAGATCTCTATTCACCAAACCATGGAGCCTCTCATTCCTACTTTGCAGTTGAGGAAACTGAGGGCCAGAGAGGTGCAGCTTTGCCAGGATCACATACCTAGTGTTGGAGGGTTTCCAGTGTGCTTCAAGTCAGTTTCATACAGTGTCTACCTGCCTTTCTGTATGTTTTCTCTGTCTTTTGTTTCTTTGTTGCCCATCCTAAAGCAAAATTTAAGTTCCCCCAAGCATAGGAACCAAGTCTTTGTAGCCTGCTTTGTGTAGCATTCTTACAGCACCATTTGTACTTGGAAATATGTCAGTAGCAAAGGGGCTAGAAGAGATGTCAGCCCCATTACCTAAACTGGGGCTGCTAAGATGCTCTGAGCATTCAACCGTATTGGAGCAGCCTGTACCATCCAAATTATTTGTGTTTCAGAGCTTACAGAAATCATGGCCTCATCAAGAAGTTACTCTAAGCTGCTGTTTGCCTGGGAGGGCTGGCATAACGCTGTAGGGATTCCTCTGAAACCTGAATATCAAGCCTATGTCAATATCAGCAATGAAGCCTATAAGTTGGATGGTGAGTGTGTACTTTCCATCTTTCATAAGGTCCTCCTCTTCTTCACTCTTGTCTTCAATCCTCAAAGTAATGAACCTCTGGTAACCCTTGTGAAGTTATTTTTTGTCTCCTTCTACCATTAGGATCAGTGCCCCTGCTATGGCATATCTCTTGAGATGGTAGAGACAAAGAATTGTAATAAGTTACTCTTTGCCTCCTGGAGTTTACTCTCTAAAAAGGGATAACACACAAATACATGTAAAATAGTTAGATATAATACATATTCTGATGGTGAAATGAAAACTCTTAAATATTGTGATTCCTAAAGAAATCACTCAACTTCTTGCCCAGTTTAAATTTTTTTTCTTTTTTAATTAGCAGTGTATGTGTGAAGAAAGCTTTCTGTCTTTCTAACTGTAAAGAGAAATTGGTCCTCCCAGATCATGCTTATGTCATCCCATGAACCAATTCAGGGATAGAACCTCCCCTTTAGTCACCATCTGCTCCTCCCCTTTGCACCTGAAACTGGAGGTAATCTAAGACAGAGGATTTAAACAAAGGCCTCTGTTGCAGATTAAAATGTAATTGGGACTATCAAACAAAATACTGAACAAAAAAGAAATACAATAAAACATTGTTACATTTTAACAACTAAGTCAATATGTGGCTGCAAAGATCCTTGGGTATGGATTAACAGTTTCAGATTCTATTTCATTTGACATCTGTATTTTAAAGCACACACATATCTTAAACAACTCGACCTGCCTATAAAGAAAGAAATAATGCTTTTAACCCAAGATCCTTTCCAGATCTAAAATTCTATGATTCTGTCTATACTTGCACCATCTTCTATAGAATTCTCTTCCCCTTTTAGGAAGCTTATAAAACAAAAACTATTAATAAACTCACAATTATAAAATCTCTCATTATAATTTATAATAAAAGAAACTTATAATGTTTGACAAGAAGTACATCTTTGTATTCTGTAGATTCAAGTTAATCCTTCTCGTTTGCACTTAGGATATACAATTATAGGCATGAGTAGAAATCAGAAGCAAATAAAACCAAACCCATCCTTATCAAGATGAAATCTATTTTAAAGTATTATTTAAATGGGCAAGTAACTTAAAAAGCCAGAAAACTCTGTATTTAAGTATCTGTCCTTTAGCATAGAAAAATGAGAAGAAAAAAATGAAAAAGTAATTTACCATGATTTGGATTTATTAATAATGAGGTAGGTCCCTCACTCTTGTCACTTTTGTTCATTCTGCCCCTGATAGACAAAAGTTCTGGCCACCCTGGCTTAACACCCTTCTCCTACACCTCTGCTATTAGCAGAATCATTGTCCACCTCAAATTAGATGAGAAAATATCTGCAAAAAGAGTTTAGTGTCTAGAATATACTAGACTGTATATAAATACCTATTCCCTTCTTCCCTTTTTCCCTTTCTCCTTCCCTAGTCTCCCTCATGGAAACTAAAAACAATGAAACCATGAAAATATGAGGATTATGCATGTATCACCTGAGGTGGGGGTGGGTGGGAGTATCACCTGAGGCTGGAAGACCCTTGGACTGGAATTACTTTCTTGGCAGGCTTTGAGGACACAGGGGCATACTGGCGTTCTTGGTATGACTCACCTACATTCGTGCAAGACCTAGAACGACTGTATCAACAGTTGGAGCCACTGTACCTGAATCTGCATGCCTTTGTGCGGCGTGGCTTATACCGCCGTTATGGAGACAAGTACATCAATCTCCAGGGTCCCATCCCTGCTCATCTACTGGGTAAGGACCAGCTGCTTCCCACCTTCCATGTGGAATGTGGCCGGAAAAGATTTGGGTAGAGGAGAAAGAATGACATAGGCAGGCTGTCAAGGGTGGGCACAGTAGTTCTGGTGGGCAACTTCCATATAGTGTCCTCAGGATATTAAGGAAGGACCCAGCCCTATTCAGATAGGAAACTAGTATTTTCTATCTGAATACAGATTATCTTCCTGCCAGGTTGGAGAAACCTAGAATCTTCAGGGGAATATGGGTTTAGTCCCCAGATTCTGAGTTCCCTTCCATCTTCCAATTCCAACATGTCAGTTTACTCCACTCCCCTTCCCTGTACTCAGGATAGTCCTAACTTGGACAGCCATGATGCTTGCTGATCACAGGTAATATTGCCTACCCCTGGTAATGGGATGCAAGATTTTTTCTCTTTGCTTGTTTCTGCAGGAAATATGTGGGCACAGAGTTGGGAAAACGTCTATGACTTGGTGGTTCCCTTCCCAAACAAGCCCAACCTAGATGTCACCAGTACCATGGTACAGAAGGTAGGCATGCTTCTGAGAGATTGGAAGATGCTTGTCCTCTGGCTGACTCAGTTCAGTTCTTCCCAAACTGAGTGATCTAGGAGAGTATCTCCAGAGAGCTCTGTGGTCATGTGGGCAACAGGGCCAGGGTAAAAAGAGCAATTACTAAATGGGCAGAGGGGCAGGCCTGGGGGTAAGGTCTAAGGACAGAGAAATGGAGTTAGTTCAGAACAAATAAAAGAAAACAGGTAAGGGTTGTGAGGTCCTTCCTTAACTGGAGACCTAGGGAACAAAGTTCTTCTTGGTAAAATGCGGACAAGATTCTCATTTTGTAAACCCTGAGATTGGATTATTAGAGGTCTCTGCCCTCAGTGAGCATAGCTCCCCCACCTTTTTCTCCCTTTTCCAATTTGAGGATAGAAGAAAGCCTATGTTATTAGTGAATGTCTATTTGTCCAATAAATAAATTGGCCCTTTTGTTAGGGAAGCTGTAGTTGCAACAGAACTGAGCCCTGCCCTGTCCTTTGCTTCACTGCAGATACTCCTTAGGCTACCTCTTGATTGATGGAGACCCAGTTTTGTTATGGGAGTTGAAATCATGAAGGGAGATTAGAGAAAAGGATGGAGAGAAATCAGATTCTCTTTCTGTTCTGGGAATAGAAGTAGGAAATGCTGCTCCTGACCCCTGACTTTTGTTGCTCTCTCATCACCACCACCCTCAGGGCTGGAATGCCACATATATGTTCCAAGTCGCAGAAGAATTCTTCACATCCCTGGGATTACTGCCTATGCCACCTGAGTTCTGGGCGGAGTCCATGCTGGAGAAGCCCAATGATGGACGAGAGGTGGTCTGCCATGCCTCTGCCTGGGACTTCTACAACAGGAAAGATTTTAGGTGCACTTCCTCTCACAGTGTGGAGGGTTTCTTTGGCATTTGAGAGAAGTAAGAAGATCCCCTGGATGGATATACTAACCACCTCCTTCCTCCTGGGGTTAAATGCATAAAATTTAAATGCAAATTTAAATTTTTAAATTTAAATGCAAAACTCAATCTTTGAAATAGAACAGCTATTATAATATTTAAAATTCACGGGCCTCCTAAACATCTATCTATGGATCTTTGAGGGCCTATAGATCTCAGATTAAGAAGCCCATGGGCTAGAGGAATATTACATTTCATTTTTCTCTTTTTGATAAGTTTGTGGTCCTTATGTGGACCTCCCTTGTCAGCTTTGTTACCCAGTTCTTTCCTAACTAGCCTCTGCCATTATCTCCCTTCCTCTACCCCAGGATTAAGCAGTGCACGAGAGTGACCATGGACCAATTGTTCACTGTACATCATGAGATGGGCCATGTGCAATATTACCTACAATACAAAGATCTGCATGTTTCCCTGCGAGGTGGTGCGAACCCTGGCTTCCACGAGGCCATCGGGGATGTACTAGCCCTATCTGTCTCCACACCTGCTCATCTACACAAAATTGGCCTGCTGGAAAGTGTTACTAATGACAATGGTATGGGGGCAAACAGGGCAAACAGGATGACCAGAGTTCTCCATTCCTCCTTCTTCAATTATTCTGGCAACTGTTTTTCCTGCTTTCTCTACCCTACCCTCTACTCAAACCCCACCCACCCACCTTTATTCTCTTGCTATTACTAGCTTCAGAGGTCCTGGCAGGAAAAATAAATCTCGGAGAGAGCCAGATGTGAGCCTAGGAGAGGGAAGGACAATGGTCATCACATAGAACAGCCAAAGAGAGGGCTAGAATTGGAAAAAATGACCTAAAAAGGGGCACAGTAAAAAAGAACATTAAAGTTGGAATCTAAAGACCAACTCTGTCACTTAGGACCTATGTGACTTTGGGCAAATCATCTAATCTTTCTGATCCTTTTTGTTATTTATAAAATGTAACAATTAGATGGTGCCTAAAATCCTTTATAATAAATACTAGGATCCTTTCTCTACACTCTTCTCCTACTTCTTGAACTCAAATTCCTTCTCCTTTTCCCAAATCTCTTAACTCTTCCCTCCCTGGAAATCAACTACCTAGGATAAATCCTGTTCTTTTCTCCCTTCTCATCCTCACTTATCCTACAACTGTCTTTCAGAAAGTGACATCAATTACCTATTAAAGATGGCCCTGGAAAAGATTGCCTTCTTGCCCTTTGGCTACTTGGTGGATCAGTGGCGTTGGAGGGTCTTCAGTGGGCTCACAACTCCATCTCAGTACAACCAGGACTGGTGGTACCTTCGGTAAGCAAACACCTAGGGGAAATGATATATCTTTGCTGGGGAAGAAGCAAAGAAAAAGACACTCTAGGTAGCCAAGAAACCACCAATTTACCCCAATTGGTGCCCTTCCAGTGTCACCTCCCACCATGCTTCTTCCTTCTTATCTCTCTCCACCAGAAAACCTTTAATTTCTCATTGACATTGGCATAGTATATTAACTATAACTATAATTAATATAGTTATAGCATATTATAGTATACTATATATAGTATAGTGTATATATTTAACATAGTATATTAACAATTCAGGCCTGGATTCAAATTCTTCCTCTGTTTATCAGGTGTGGGACCCTAAACAGGTGACTGATTCAGTCTCTAAGTCTCAGTTTCTTCATCAACAAAATAAAAATATTCCTGACGTGAAGGGTAGTTGTGTGGTTCAAGGGAAGTAACCTATGCAAAGCCCTTGGCAGACTTTAAAGGTTTCTACACACTGTCCCAAAAGTCTTAGTTCTGTTTTAAGCCACTTAAGGCTTTTTGTTTGTTTCTTTGTTTTGCAAGGCAATGGAGTCAAGTGACTTGCCCAAGGTCACATAGCTAGGCAATTCTAAAGTGTCTGAGTTCAGTTTGAACTCAAGGCCTCCTTACTCCAGGATCAAGGCTCTATCCATGGCACCACCTAGCTGTCCTATTTAAGACTTTAAAGTGGAAGGCTATTAAAGTTTAAAGCTGCATTAAGACTTCTAGGACAATGCTGCTTAAAAATCAATCATTTGTTAGTAACCTAACCCCATCCTTCCATGATAGTAACTTATTTACAGAATGAAAGGGTTGATGCAGGTAACTTATTCCTTTAAATCCCATGATTTAGATTTACAGAGCTCTTTCTTCAAATTAGCACTGTGAGGTAGGTAACTTATTATCAGCACCCCCAATTTACAAAAAAGCAAACTAGCTCAGAGTTCAAATAACTGGCCTTTGGCTACATAGTAAAGTGTTAGAATTCAGTCTTCAGGCTGTTTCTATTATTATCATACTACCTCATTCAACCTTGTTTTTTTGCTACAAAAGCCAAAAAGTAATAATAATAAATAGCAGTAAATCATTTATCATACAGTGCTCTGAGGTTTGCAGAGTGCTTCACAAATATCTCATTGAATACTTATAACAACCCTGAGAGGGAGGTACTATTATTATACCCATTTTTCTCTTGAAGAAACTGAGGCAAAAGGAAGTGAGGTGACTTGCTCAGGGTCACACCATTAAGTATCTAAGGTCATATTTATTTGAAATTTTATCTTCCTGAATCCAGGATCAGTGTTCTGTGCACACTGGCATCACCTACCTGCCTTATACTAAGATTACCTCTGTTCAGACCTGTGTCTAAACTTCAATGCTCTTGGGTAATATCATTTTTTTTTCAAATCTTCTAGGACCAAATACCAGGGCATCTGCCCTCCCATTGCCCGAAATGAAACTCACTTCGATGCTGGGGCAAAGTACCATGTTCCAGCTATCACACCATACATCAGGTACAGCAATCTGGCTCCATCCTCTACCCCTCACCTCTCCTATTCCTATCATGTTTTCTAGATAATTGAGTTCCCATTGAACCCACTTCAGGGCTAAGATCTGGGAGGTTACAGAGACTAGGAACTGACCCCAGAATTCAAGAGGAGGGACACTGAGGGTCATGTTCTTCCTCTATTTCCCTGGGCTCTCCCTGAACCCTACTGTCTTAGTCTGTGACAGAGAGGGCTTGGGTTCTTCCAGTGACTCCAAGAAATGTGTCCACAGGTATTTTGTGAGTTTTGTCCTTCAGTTCCAGTTTCACAAAGCCCTGTGTGCCGAAGCAGGCTACACTGGTCCCCTGCACTACTGTGACATCTACCAGTCTAAACCGGCTGGTGACAAACTCAGGTAGGTTTTGAGGGGTGAAAGTCATGAAAAGGAAGAGGGAGAATAAAATGGATAGCATGGTACTCTATACAAGTGGAAAGAGGAAGGGCAGAACATGTTCTATATGTGGAGAGCCTACCTCTCTAGGCTGTAACCTATTAAGAACCATAAATAAACTGGCATAACCACTGTAGAAGGAAGGGAAGGGAAGAGAATAGGCATTAAGCTTATATTAATTATATATATATATATATTATTTAGAATTACATCAATTATTAATTTGTATTATATTATTATATGTTATATTTTAATATTGTTATTCTAAGAAAATAGTGTATATAAGGTTCTAGGCACTTTTCTAAGCCTGTTACAAATACAATCTCATTTGATTCTCAGTAACAATCCAGTGAGATAAGTGCTATTATTATCATCATCTTTATTTTACAATTGAGGAAATTGAGATAAATAGAAGTTGTGATTTGCTAGGGTCACACAGTTATTAGGTCAGATTTCAACTGAGAATTTTCTAGCTCCAGGCTCAGAACTCTGTCTGCTATATTATTTGGCTATACAGCTAGTGCTGAACAGATAATAGTTAATTTGTCTTCTCAGTTCTCTTAAATTAAAAAGCCCATAAATTTCTGTCTTTCTCTTGGTCTGACTCACGCAAGAATAACCAGAAATATAGAAAACCTCAATTTGAGAGACAAGGCAGATGAATTATGTTGGAGATCTTTCTTGAGTCCCTTGTGTCCATTTACAGGGAAGTGTTGCAAGCAGGAGCATCTCAGCCCTGGCAGGAAGTACTTAAGAAGCTGACAGGTTCAGAGACCATGGATGCAGGACCACTTCTTGAATACTTCAAGCCTCTCATCAGTTGGCTACAGGAACAAAACCAGATCAACAGCGAAGTCCTGGGCTGGCCTGATTTTGAGTGGCGTCCACCAGTGCCAGACAGTTATCCAGAGGGCATCGGTAATGTCTGCAGGAGAAAACAGAGCCAGATTATGAATTCCTTGTGCTAAAGTTCACTTCATTGTTAGCAAAAGTCTTTTGCTGGTCTGAATGGGGATGAGGTCTCCCATGGCATACATTTCAGACAACTCTTGAGTCCCTCAGAAGTGAATGGAATTGGAAAACTCCTTACCAGTTTCTTAGACCTTGGAGTTACTTCATTAGCTCTAAAATCTTTTCAGATTCCAAGCTGATCCATAGATTCTGAATTCTTAATGCCTAGATTCTGAGAAGTTGAACTATGAACTATGTTCTGATTGGCTGGGATGTTGGGTTGCTTGGCTCTGCTGATCATGGGTCAAGGTTGGGTGCTTCACTCCCATTCTTTTATTGTGAGCTTTTCAGTTTGGGGAAAAACTCCAAATCTAGGTGAGAGTCAGGCTTGGGAAAAAGGGAATTATTAAAGGAAAAGGAGGGAAAGGGGAAGCAATTAATTCATCGAATGGTCATTTATTATTTATTATGCTAGCAGGCACCCATGCTAAGCACAGTGGTTTCAAAGACAAAGAGGAAAGGAAAAGGAAAGAAACAGGATGAGAAAAGACAGGCAAAGGAAGAGTCTGGGGGTTGAAGAAGACTGAAGAGGAGTAATTTGAACCAGGATTGTGTCTTTCTCCTCTTCCTTTTAACAGACAAGTTGACTGATGAAGTAGAGGCTGAGAAATTCCTTGAGGAATATGAACGATTGGGGCAAGTCTTAACGACTGAATACGTAGAGGCCTCCTGGACTTACAACACAAACATCACTGATGAAAATAGCAAGATTATGGTAAAGCCTGCACAGACTCCTCTCCTAGCCCCATCTCTGGGGCTGCCTCCTCTCTATTCTTGAGCTATATCATGAATTTGTCTAAGGAAAAAGTCTTATTCCTTCCTTCATAGTTCCTCTTGCCCTCTTCCCCACTTCCCTTTCTGTCTTTACCACCTAGAATGCCTAAGAAACAGGAAAGGAAGCTGCTTGGTAAGGTGGAGGAGAGGTTTAGTAGTTGGGCTTCTCATTCTTATCCTGGTTTCATAATAAGGATAAATAGAGCTACAGTAGAACATTATAGTAGAACTAATTCAAAGTAAAGAGTAATGGGGCGGCTAGGTGGCGTAGTGGCTAAAGCACCGGCCCTGGAGTCAGGAGTACCTGGGTTCAAATCGGGTCTCAGACACTTAATAATTACCTACCTGTGTGGCCTTGGGCAAGCCACTTAACCCCATTTACCTTGCAAAAAAGTAAAGAGCATTAGAAGAAGATCAGAATTCACAATTTTAAATTACAGAATTTTGTTTTTTTAAAAAACAAATGCAATTTTGTTTAAGTCAGAGTAAATGATTTTCCTTTCAATGGGTAGAACTTGGGTCAACCCACCCTCTTTCCTCACCCTCCTTCTAGTACTGATCCAGCAGCAGGATAGGTCCCAGCTATCCAGGGGTATGGTGCTGGTAAATGCTTACCAACTCTCCAAAGGAAACAAAGAAAAATTTCTTACAACATACTTTTAAGATCAACAATGAAAAACAGATCAAACCTGATTTATAGCATTTGCCAATCTCCAAAGTAAAAATGCTCACATCAAAAACTTAACAATTTGGGGAGGTATTAGTTGGCTCCAGCACACTCCTTTTTAGTTGTTTTTTTTGGTTAGGTTTTTGCAAGGCAAATGGGGTTAAGTGGCTTGCCCAAGGCCACACACCTAGGTAATTATTAAATGTCTGAGACCGGATTTGAACCCAGGTACTCCTGACTCCAGGGCCGGTGCTTTATCCACTAGCGCCACCTAGCCGCCCCCTCAGCACACTCCTACTACCATTCAAGGACTATTACTTGATATTATTTGATGGTTATTATTTATATGAAAATGATGATATCAAGCTGGATTTAAATTATGGTTTTATTTAAGCAAATTTAAAATGTATAGAAATGGTTTGCTTGCCAGTGTTTATTTTCCTGGCCCAGATTGTATAGGGGTAGATTCTAGCCCAAAGAACCAAATGTTAATTACATTTAAAAATCCTGACTCTGTCGATGTTAACTTTTTTTTTAACATTGCATTTGCCCAGTTGTGACATCCTAGAGACTTCCTGTGTGCTCTTGGGCAGGTCATTTTCCCTCCTGGTTTCACTTTCCTCTTTCAGTTTCCATTGCAAAACTTTAAGATGATTCCCAAGATCCTGAGCAAGATCCAAGAGACTGATACCACATTGGACTAGACAATCTTTCTAGATGTTTCTAGCTCCGCCACAAATGATTTATATGTTTTCTGAAATTCCAAGTTTTTATAAATTAGAAGAGATAGTAAGGTCCTGTGGATTAAGTTTTGACTTCAAAGCCAGGAGTATATATAGTATATCCAGATTCAAAACCTGCTTCTGCTTCCTGCTAACTGTGTAATCCTTAATTTCCTAGTGCTCTAAGAAAACAAATTGCAGAGAAAGTGCTGGGCTAAGTTGGCAGAGAATTCCCTATGTCAATGAAATCACAGGTGCAGTCCTTATTCATAGGAGCAGATTTAGGGCTGGAAGAAACTTTAGAGGTTTATCTAATGTAAATTCCATAAATTTCAAGGTCACAAGCCTAATGAATAAAAGAATCAAAATTCATAACTAAGCTCTCCAGACACTCCATCCTGTGTCCTCTCCAATCTACCATTAGCTTTGAACAAATGAAGGTAGCAAATTTGCTAACATGCTCCTTCAGGTGCTGATCCTAAGCCTCTACCCTCAGGTTCCATCTATAGACTTTGATAGGAGATAGTCTTTCTATTGGAAGGCACATATTTGGGGTCTATGTATGGAGAACACAGTTCTCTGCCCTAGGATCTGCTTTCAGCAGTGTAACTAGAGTATATAAACAATGCAATTCAATGAAAAACCTTTGGTTTGCTGTGGTCATTTCCTTGCTTCCCCAAGAGAGGTTGGGACCAGAGAAGGGAATGAATTGTAGAACCTGAGACTTCTTTGCTTTTTGTGTATTTGGTCATTGGGAAAGCTCAATCCTTATGATTCTGCCCTCCTAGTTGAAAAAGAGCCTGGAGTTGTCTTCTCACTCACTACAATATGGCACTCGTGCCCGTCAGTTTGACACCAACAATTTCCAGAAGTCATCAGTGAAACGGCTCTTGGCAAAGATTCAAAATCTAGACCGGGCAGCCCTGCCTCCTACGGATTTGGATAAGGTATGATTATGACTGAGGATTAGGGGACCCCCATTGATTGAGAATACAAGATTAGGAGGGAGGAAAAGTTGCCTAGGGAGATAACTGAAAAGGGTTAAAGGTCTCTAGAGAGAAAGAGGCAGTGCCTGTGGCACTTTCTAGGCATTACCAATTCCCCACTCCCCACCCTCGACCTTGCTGCTTTTTCTAGTACAATAAGATACTGACGGAGATGGAATCAGCTTACAGTAAAGCTAAAGTGTGCCAAGAAAGTGGTTCCTGTCTACCGCTGGACCCTGGTGAGTATGGATATGTGTTTCTTAAGGAAACGGGTGGAGGAGGTGAGGAGGAGCAGGTAAAACTAGCTATGTTGGAGATAAGAGCCATGAGGCCCCTTCTCTTTTTCTTCTCATCAGGTCCCGAAGTTTGGTGTGGATGTAGATTGTTATCTTCTACTCTAGTTTTGTATAGTAGAAAGTGTGCTAGACTTGAATTGGGGTTACAGCTCTGAGCTGGAGGACCTTGGGCAAGTCATTTGAACCTGTTAGCTTTAAAGTGAGGATAAGGATCCTTACACTAAGTTGTCAAGAGGAAAGTGTTTTGTAAACTCTAAAGCATTTCCTTGAGATCTTCATCCCTGATCCTTTCCCTGACTCCTTCACTAAAACCAGTCTATCTCACCCTTTGCCTTATTTCATCATTAATTCAAACTATTTCTTTATTTCTACCCTCAGTATTCAGATATTCTAGGTATATTAATACTTCATTGGCTGTTCCTGCAGAGAATCCATCTCATTTGTATTTGACTCAGCCCATCTCTCTCCCTTTCACTTCCACACATGGCTTCTACTCTCTGTGACTCACAGCTCTTTCTTTTCCATTCTCCTTCAATGCCTGCTTCCATTCTAGTAGAAAAAGCACACCAATTCTCAGAAATTCTTGTAATTGAACTTTTTTTTTTTAAGAAAGATTTTGGGGCAGCTAGGTGGCATAGTGGATAAAGCACCAGCCTTGGAGTCAGGAATACCTGGGTTCAAATCCGGTCTCAGACACTTAATAATTACCTAGCTGTGTGGCCTTGGGAAAGCCACTTAACCCCATTTGCCTTGACAAAAACTAAAAAAAAAAAAAAAAAGATTTTATTTATTTTGAATTTTACAATTTTCCCCTTAATCTTGCTTCCCTCTCCCCACCCCCCACAGAACATAATCTGTTAGTCTTTACATTGTTTCCATGCTATACATTGATCTAAGTTAAATGTGATAAGAAAGAAATCATTTCCTTAAGGAAGAAAAGATAACTTTTTTTAAAAAATAAAAGTTAATAGTCTTTGGTCTTTGTTTAAACTCCACAGTTCTTTCTCTGGATACAGATGGTATTCTCCATTGCAGAAACCCCAAAATTGTACCTGATTGTTGCACTGATGGAATGAGGGAGTCCATCAAGGTTGACCATCACCCCCATGTTGCTGTTAGAGTGTACAGTATTTTTCTGCTTTTGCTCATCTCACTCAGCCTCAGTTCATACAAATCCTTCCAGGCTTCCCTGAATTTCCATCCCTCGTGTTTTGTACAATTGATGTTTTTATCCTTTTTCATATTCTCTTAAGGGTAAAGACCTAGTAGTGGTATTGCTGGACCAAAGGATATGCATATTTTTGTTGCCCTTTGGGCTTAGTTCCAAATTTCTCTCCATAAAGGCTGGATGAGTTCACAGCTCCACCAACAATGTAATTGTGTCCTAGATTTCCCACAACCCTTCCAACAATGATCATTGTCCTTTATGGTCATAATGGCCAGTCTGAGAGGTGTGAGGTGGTACCTTAGAGATGATTTAATTTGCATTTCTCTAGTAAGTAGTGATTTAGAGCAATTTTTCATATGACTATGGATCCCTTTGATCTCATCTGTAAATTACCTTTGTATATGCTTTGACCATTTGTCAATTGGGGAATGGCTTGGTTTTTTTTTTTTTTAATTTGACTCATTTCTCTATATATTTTAGAGATGAGTCCTTTGTCAGAAATACTAGTTGTAAAAATTGTTTCCCAAGTTACTACATTTCTTTTGATCTTGGTTACAAACTATTCCTTGATCTCTTAGTTTGCTTCTAAAATTGTTTTTTATGTCTAAGTCCTGTATCCATTTTGATCTTTTCTTGTTATAGGATGTGAGGTGTTGGTCTAATCTAAGTTTCTTCCATACTAACTTCCACATTTTCCAACAGTTTTTATCAAAGAGAGAGGTTTTATCCTTAATAGCTGAACTCTTTGTTTAACAAACAGCAGATTACTATAATCATTTCCTGCTATTGCACCTAGTCTATTCCACTGATCCATGACTCTATTTCTTAGCCAATACCAGATATTTTTGATGTCCGATGTTTTATAATATAATTTTAAAATTGGTAGGCCTAAGCCACCTTTGTAATTGAACTCTTAATAATAATAGTTAGTATTTACAAAGTACTATTACAACCATTATCTCCTTTAATCATCACCACAACCTTGGGAGGTTAGTGCTATTATTTACCCCCATTTTACAGATGATAAAATTATGATTTGTCCAGAGTCATATAGCTAGTTAGTATTTGAAATTAGATTTGAACTCAGTACTTCCTGACTCTAAACATCACTATCCACTACACTACCCAACTCTTTTCTTAGTATTCCAAATAACAAAAGCCTTTCCTATCCACCTTTCATTACAAACCCAATCAAATCCTCTTCTTCCAAGAGACTTCCATAGACTGGTAGACTTTTTTTTTTTACAAGGGCAATGGGGTTAAGTGACTTACCCAAGATCATACAGCTAAGTAATTATTAAGTGTCTGAAGTCAGATTTGAACTCAGGTTCTCCTGAATCCAGGGCCAGTGTTCTTCCCACTGTGCCACCTAGTCGCCCCTGGACTGGTAGATTAAAGAGACATTGCTCTCTGTTCAATCCTTGTCCACAGTGACTTTTACTGCCCAGTTTCTTCAAGAGAATAACAGTGAAGAGGAATGGGGATTGGGGAGGAAGAGGGGAGGAAAACAAACATGTCCTCTTCTTCTCCCTCCCCAGCCTGAATGAGGCTAGGCATGTAAGTGTATGTTTGTGTATGGGAGAAGATATACATATATTCACAGGATAGAATTTATGAAAAGGAGGGTAGCATCTAGAAATCATGAATCAATAATTCTGTTATATTTGCCTCATGCCTCATTTTAAGTGTTTTATTTTATCTGGGTTATCAAAAGTATGTGGAAAAACCTGGAGAAGGAAGATGATTAAAGAATAGAAACTGGGTCCCATGGGGGAAAGCTTATTGGTATAATAAAAATAGCTCACCTACATTTAAAAAGTTTACAAAACACTTAAAAAGCTTGTGACATAGGAAGGAAGGAAACAAGCAGTTATTCAACATCTAGTCTGTTCTAGGTACTTGATCCTCTCAGAAACTTGGAGGTTGTTGTTATTATGATCTCAATTTTATAATTGGGAAAATTGAGGCAGATATCGGTTAAGTGATTTTAAGAAAATTAAACATTCACTTTTTAAAAAATTTTGAGTTTCAAATTCTTTCCCTCCCTTCCACCCTTTCTCTATCTCTTGAGAAAGCAAGCAATGTATTATCAATTATACATTTAAGGTAATGCAAAATATATGTTATTAAAGAAACAGACAAAAAAAGTTAAAACCTATGCTTTAATCTGCACTCAGAGTTCATCAGTTCTCTTTCTGAAGGTACATAATATTTTTCATGAGCCCTTTGAAATTGTCTTGGATCATTTTCTTGATTGCAGTAGTCTATTACAGTTGTTCATCTTTACAATATTGTTGTTACTGTGCTTGTTATTCTTTTGGTTCAGTTCACTTTATATCAATTCAGATAAGTTTTCTTAATTTTTTCCTGAACTGTTCATAATTTATTTTTTTAATATTTCCATAGCCCTTTATTACATATAATTTTTATTACATGATCTGTAAAAGATGCATTTATTTCTGCCTTTTTGTATTTGATTGTGAGGTATTTATATCCTAAAACATAGTCAATTTTTGTGTAGGTGTCATGTACTGACAAAAAAAAGGTATAATCCTTTCTATCCCTATTCGTTTTTCTCCAGAAATTTATCATATCTAACTTTGCTAAAAATTCTGTTCACCATCTTGACTACTTTCTTGTTTATTTTATGATTAGATTTATCTAGTCCTGAAAGAAGGACCTTGAGATCTCCCATTAGTATAGTTTTGCTGTCTATTTCTTCCTGTAATTTACTTAGCTTCTCTAAGAATTGGGATGGTATACAATTTGCTGCAGATATGTTTAGTATTAATATTACTTTCATTGTCTATTGTTCCTTTTAGCAAGATGTAGTTTTCTTTCATCTATTTGCTTTTGCATTATCTAAGATCAGGATTGATACCCCCTGTATTTTTTTATTTCAGTTGAAACATAATATATTCTGCTCCAGCCTTGTACCTTTACCCTGTGTATCTTTCTGCTCCAAATGTCTTTCTTACACACAACATATTGTAGTATTGTGGTTTCTAATCCACTCTACTTTCCACTTTCATTTAATGGGAGAGTTCATCCCATTCACATTCACAGTTATGATTACTAACTGCATATTTCTGTATATGTCCTTCCATTCTCTTTTCCTCTCTCCTTTCACCTTGTCCTTTATTTCCAGTAATTGCTTTTTTTTAACTTTTTATTTTTATTTTTCTAACTACTTGTCATGAAAGCCTTTCAATCTTCATCTATCTGCATATTCATAAGTTACATATTTTTTCATCCCCTAGCTCCCCAGCGGGGGACAGTTTGGTAAAAGTTGTATATGTCTATTGTTTGCTTTTGAGCACTTCTATCAGCCCTCCTCCCTTTTCTTTCCCCTTTCCCCTCCTATTAAACTATAAGATAAGATCAATTTTTATGGTTCTTCATGCGATGTAATTTGCCCCATTCTGCTTCCCTCTTTTCTCTTCTAGTACAATCCTTTTTTTTATCTTTTTTTTAGATCATCACACCCTCTGTCTATGTATACCTCTTCTCCCTAATAGAGATACAGTTCACAAATATCTTCTTCTGAGTTAAAAATGTAAACAGCTTATCCTTATTGAATAACATAGCTTTTTTTCCTTTTCCTATTTACCTTTTCTGCTTTTCTTGAGTCTTGTATTTGAAGATTGAATTTTCTCTTCAGCTTTGATATTTTCATCAAGAATATCTCCTACTTCATTGAATATCCATCTTTTCTCCTGAAGCTTTTACTCAATTTTGCTATATAGTTGACTCTTTTTTAGGGAGTGGGGGTTTTGCAAGACATTGGGATTAAGTGACTTAGCCAAGGTCACACACTGCATAACCTAACTGCCTCTGGATAGTTGACTCTTGATTGTAAACCAAGTTCCTTTGTCTTCCAGAATATCATATTCCAAGTCCTCCAATACTTTAATGTAGAAGCTGCAGAGTTCTGTGTATTCTGGATTGTGACTCCTTGATAATTGAATTGTTTCTTTTGGTTACCTGTAGTATTTTCTCCTTGACCTGATAATTATGGAATTAGACTATAATATTCCTTGTAGTTTTCATTTTGGAATCTCTTTCAGGAGGTGATTGGTGAAGTCTTTCAATGACTAACTATTTTACCCTCTGGTTATAGGGTATCAAAATGACTTTCCTTCATAATTTCTTGAAAGTTGGTTTCTAGGCTCTTTTTTGATCATGGCTTTCAGATGGTCCAATAATTCTTATCTCTTCTGGCTCTATTTGCTTTTCCAATGAGATTTTTTACATTTTATTTTATTTTTTTTTCATTCTCTGGATTTTGTTTGACTGATGCTTGATTTCATTAGTCATTAGTTTTCCTTGTCCAAGTAAAATTCAGAAATTATTTCCTTCAGTTCACTTTTATAGTTCCTTTTTCATTTGACCAATTCCACTTTTTAAGGCATTTTTCTCCTCTTTGACTTTTCATACCTCTTTCCATTTGGACTACTCTGTTTTTAGTGTTTTTAAAGGTGTGTGTGTGTGTGTGTGTGTGTGTATGGGTATACGTGTCTTTATCAAACTGTTGACTAGTTTTTTTATGGTTTTTTGTTTTCATCACTCATTTCTGTTCCCAATTTTTCCTTTACCTCTCTTAATTGACTTTCAAAATCCTTTTTGAAGGGGTGGCTAGGTGTCACAGTGAATAGAGCACTGGCCCTGGAGTCAAGAGTACCTGAGTTCAAATCCAGCCTCAGACACTTAATAATTACCTAGCTGTGTGGCCTTGAGCAAGCCACTTAACTCCATTTGCCTTGCAAAAACCTAAAAAAAAAATATCCTTCTTGAGCTCTTCTATAGTTTGTGACAAATTCACATTTTTCTTGGAGGCTATTATTGCCCCATTTTTATATTTAAAAAACTGAGGCAAACAGAGTTTAAGCGACTTGCTGAAGAGGACTCAGTAAATGTTAAATGTCTTCCTAGCTATATTGCCTCAGTGTTCTCACCATTACAGCACTTAGCTGTCCAAGTCATTGACTTAAATTTGAGAGGTAAAGGTAAAGGTAGGAGTAAGACCAAGGCCTTATGGGAATTTCTCAGGTTTGGAGTCATAGTTTGTTTTTGAGCACTTCTATCAGCCCTCCTCCCTTTTCTTTCCCCTTTCCCCTCCTATTAAACTATAGCATAAGACAAATTTTTGTTTCTTCATGTGATGTAATTTGCCCCATTCTGTTTCCCTCTTTTCTCTTCTTCTGACTCTATGTTTTTCCCAATGAGATTATTTTTACATTTTCTTTTATTTTTTTCATTCTTTGGATTTTGTTTGACTGATTCTTGATTTCGCTAGTCATTAGTTTGTAGGAAATGTGATTAGGAACCAACAAGAGTAGAAGAAAAGGATTGCTGAAGATCTGAGGAAGGGAAAGGGGACCCAGCTAAAGACTTTCAGCATAAATTGAGTGAAATCAGTGTGGTTTTGCAACTTCTACTAACAATCAGCTCAAACAGTATCATCTTATCTTCAATTGTTATTTTAGGTTTTCCAATCACCTTCACATCTATTGTATTTGAATTCTCAGTGCTAGGAGGTAACCTGAGCAGATATCCTTATTTTACAAATGAGAAAAATCTCAGAAATGAAATATTTGACCTGAGATAATGTGCTAAATTAAAGAAGAGTTGGGGCAAAACTCCATTGTGCCATACTGCCTCTTCAATCCATTCCTATATTAACCTATTAAGGGCCATTCCAACTCTAGGATGTGTGTGTGTGTGTGTGTGTGTGTGTGTGTGTGTGTGTGTGTGTGTGTGTGTATGCACTTGGGTACCTCATGTTCAATTTATATTAAACACTCAGATTTGACGAACTTGATGGCCTCATCTCGGGACTATGACAACCTGCTATGGGCATGGAAGGGTTGGAGGGATATGGCAGGACGAGCTATCCTTCCCCACTTCCAGGAGTATGTGGAGCTTAGCAACAAAGCTGCTCAGCTCAATGGTGAGTATCCCTGCCCCATGCCTGATATCATTCCTACTTGGGAAGCCATAGATCTTAGGGGTTAGCCCCTGAGACCCTGAGGGCCTCTGAGGGAAGGAATAGGGACTTGGAGATAGGTCCTATGAATAAGATGAGCTGGGGAGCAGATCCTAGGTGATCAAGGGATTCTCGCATGTATCCCAGGCTTTGCTGATTCTGGAGCCTCTTGGAGAGCCAGTTATGAAACACCTTCCCTGGAGCAGGATCTGGAGCAACTCTACCAACAACTGCAGCCACTCTACCTGAACCTTCATGCCTATGTCCGTCGAGCTCTATATCGTCACTATGGAGCTAATCACATCAACCTTCAAGGGCCCATTCCTGCTCATCTGTTAGGTGAGAAAGAGACAAAAGATGGGGGTCAAAGTCCAGCAGCAGGGAGGAGAGGATGAAAGCTTGGACCTGGGAGATATGGAGTTAGTACTAGGTAATGAAGAAAAGGCAGAATGGAACCAGAGAGATGTGAGGAGCCTCTGAGGATACCAGGACAAACATTAGAATAGATGGTGGAGGAAAGTGAGAATAGGTGGCAGGGAGAAGAGAAGCTGCCAAGGAGATAGGAGAATTGGAAAACTTGAGTCTATGAGTTATATTATCAAGGCCTCTGTATCCCTAGTGACCTGATTCACCTTCAGGTCAGCCCTCCCTTCTTGAGTATTATAGTGATGGCTTTATTGGAAGCACAGATGGGGGAGGGGCAACATAAATTTTTTTCTATCGAATCAGCACACAGCTAATGAGTGTGGGAGACAGAGAACAAAAGGCCTGATTTATGTCTAACATTTTTCTTTTTCTTTTTAGATTTTTAATTGGTTTTACTTTCACTATTTATGAGGTTTTTAACTATTATCTATTCCATTTGTTTTTCACTTCATCTTCATTTCTGAATTATCCCAGAGCCCTCTTTTATCAAGAGCCATCCTCTGTAACATCCAAAGATGAAAGAGTAAAAAAATCCCTACACATCAGCTATGTTGACAGTATTCAATATTCCACATCCATAATCCTATACCTTTGTAAAGAAGGAAGAGAGCCAGCACTCTTTCTGAATTTATTCCAGGATGGTTCTTTCGCCTTGAGTGGTGAAAGGCATCTGTATTTAACCTCTTTCTCTCTCTTTTCTTTCCAGGCAACATGTGGGCTCAGACCTGGTCCAACATCTATGAATTGGTGGTGCCATATCCTTCTGCCCACCAGGTGGATGCCACTCCAGCTATGATAAACCAGGTCAGTGATCTGTCAACTTGATCTCTGCTCCTTACACAGCTCTTCTCCACCCTCTCACTCCCAATCTTGTGCCTTCTGATGTTTCTCTACTCTCAAATTCAAGGTCCTCAATGAGGGGAATCCAGTGGGGATGAAAGGTTTCTGGTGCTTAGAGAGGTCCTTTCCCACACTGGGTCCCTTCCACTACCCTGCACCCTAAACTTTGTCCCTTCTGTATTAGTAGTGTCCTGTGACCATGGGTAAATCACTTCCCTTCACTGGGACTCAGTTTATTTGAGAAATTGAACTTTGAAAACCACCAAAGTACCTTTCAGCTCTCCAGCTATGATCCTTTGATTCTTTGGACTTTTGATTTCAGGGTTGGACCGTCCGGAGAATGTTTGAAGAGGCAGATAAATTCTTCCAGTCCCTGGGTCTTATTCCCCTGCCCCCTGAGTTCTGGGAAAAGTCAATGCTGGAGAAGCCAAACGATGGACGAGAAGTTGTATGCCATGCTTCAGCCTGGGATTTTTATAATGGCAAAGACTTCAGGTGGGACAGAAAGGGATGATATCCTTTCAGATTCATTTGGAGAAGGGGAAAGGAAGTGATGATATTCCCTCCCTCCCCCTGCCCTTAATCAAAAATAAGGAGAAAATCTGTCTGGCTAGTTCTGAAAGTTAGGACACCATGTTGATGGTTTGATCAGTTCAGGTATAAGTATTAGTTAAATTCTTACTGTGCTCCAGTGTTAAGCACTTCACAAGTATCTCATTTGATTTTCACAATATCCCTGCGAGGTAAGTACTCTTATGATTCTCATTTTATAGTCGAAGAAATGGAGACGAGCAGAGTTAGTCAAGGAGTTAGTCAATATCTGAGTCTGGATTTGAATTCAGGTCTTTCTAACTCTTAAGTCCTTCTGACTCTGCTGTGCCAATAATTTGTATTACTCCATTCCAGGGCTACAAATTACATTTCTTCCATTAAAAAGTATGGTGCTGGAACAAAGTAAGATGAGCTGGGGAGCAGATGCTAGGTGATCAATAGATTCTCACATGTATCCTAGGCAAATACACAATAGCAGTACATGCCATTTCAGGAGAGCAGAAACTTGTGGTTAGTCTCTTGAACACACCACTACAAAGACATCAGGACTGTAGCCCCAAAGAAATGGAGTAGGGTAGATGAGGAATACTGTATGCTATTTAATATATGGAATTTCAGAGTTGGAAGGGACTTTAAATGTCACTTATAGTACAACTCTCTCATTTTTGCTGAGGTCACACAGGTAATAAGCAGCAAAGTCATTGTGATAGGATCAATATCTAACAGGATTTCCCTTCCAACAGGAGTTAGGCTACTTTTTTTCCTTGAAGTTAACCCTCCCCTTCTCCCCACCCCATTTGATAGGCATTAAGGAAGCTGTGACAAGGGAGAAGCTGCTTGATCCTTCTCCTACCTCCACTTTATCAGCTCCTCTTCCTCTCAATCGAGTTCCAGGAATAGCTTTTTAAAGGGAAACTAGCTTAACCCATGCTGGGATGGAGCAAGGAAGAACCTTGGCAACTGGGTAATGCAGTGGATAGAGTACTAAATCTAGAGTCAGGAACGCCTGAATTCTAATGAAACCTCAGCTAGCTGTATGGCCCTCACTTAATCTGCCTCCATGTCCTCTATATGGGTAGCATAATAATACCTATTTGGTAGGCTTCTTGAGGGGATCAAATGAAATAATATTTAAATTCCTTTCTTATCACGAGTAGGATTTAAACCCTTGGGTCTAATCCAAAACTTGCTGTTTGCTTTCCTTTTAATTTCACCTTTCTGATAATTTTTGTGGCTCAATTCTTTTAAGAGGGATAGAACAGGGCTCATTGTGCACCCTTAGGGAATCAGGAGAGAAGGTAGATAAAATCTTAACTCCATGTACCAAGTTGTTTATGCTCTCCCCTAAGGATAGTAGCAAAGGAGAAATAGACCTTGTCATATGAAACAAGAGGGATTCAAAGAATGAAAAAGGGAGCTCAGTAAGAGAATAGAAAACAATCTTCTGACTTGGATGGCTTAAACAGTGGTGTCAGCCTACAAGTAGAGCCTCAACCAAATTAAAATGTAATAAAGAAATATTTAAATAAAATGATAATAGAACATAGATAATATTAATGTTCTAAATCAGGATGCATATAGTCAAGAGATAATTATATACAATTTATTTTAATTTAAATTTTGAATTAAACTCCTATTTTGAGTTTAATATCTCTAACACAGAGGCAGTTAATTCATTCCACTTCCACAGAAGCCTCTTATAAAACCTCATCTAGGCACTATGAAGGGAGACAAAGGAAGGCTGTGATGCTGCTAATCTTTTCAGGGTTCAGTGAGATCAGAGGACATACTCATACCAAACAATTGAACAATATCACAGATGATATTGCATTTCATCTAATACCAAGGCCTTTATAGAAAGAGCAGATGGCAAATGTAGTGAGAGCAGTTAGGGAACTAAGTAATCTCTTCAGATGGTTCTACTTCCAGAATTCTCACTTTTGTAGTCTTATTTTCTTCCTTGATCTCTTTTTTAAAATTTTATTTTTTTCAATTACACATACAGGTAGTTTTCAACATTCTTGCTTTCTAATCATAATCATCATCATAATCTGGTATAACAGTAGAGAGGAGAAAGCCCTTTCCATGTATAGACTAAGAAATACTTTGTTGGTCTGTCCATTCCTCTTCCCTATCCCCATGCCTAAAGATCTCATTCTCCTATCTCCCCACCCCTTTTCTTTCTCTTTTTGCACATAGAATCAAACAATGCACAGTGGTGAATATGGAGGACCTCATCGTCATTCACCATGAGATGGGTCATGTGCAGTATTTCATGCAATACAAAGACCAACCTTTGACCTTCCGAGAGGGTGCCAACCCAGGTTTCCATGAGGCCATCGGAGATGTGCTGGCACTATCTGTCTCCACCCCCAAGCACTTACACAGTATTGGCCTGCTGGATAATGAGGGCGGGGACCATGGTAAGCTAAGGGGTGGGAACCCAAAGATGGAAGGAAAACTCAAAGATGGGCAGCAAAAGATTAAGGAGAGACTTGGAGGCCAGGGTGCAGGGGTGGAAACAAATATCAGATGAAAATAGGGAGCAGAATTGTCAAGAATTAACTAAGATCAGAAGCTGCTTATTCAGTAAGGAGTGAAAGGAGATAGCTTTCAAAGTCTTCTTTGGGAAATGTACATTTTTAATATAAAAAAATCCCACTAAACAAATGTGGCAATTGATGGTGTATAAGTCGAGCCATGTGTGTTATGTAGAAGCTCAAACCCTTCAGGAAACAGTGACACAATTTCCAGTTCTGTTGGGAAGGAGGCCATTAAGAATAAATTGGAGAAATTAGAAAGGGAAGGGGAGAGCTGATTACTTGTATCCTCTTTGCCAGAGAGTGACATCAACTATCTTATGAGTGTTGCACTGGATAAGATTGCCTTCATTCCTTTTGGTTACCTTATTGACCAATGGCGCTGGCGGGTGTTCGATGGGAGCATCAACAAGAAAGAATACAATCAGGAATGGTGGAACCTCAGGTCTGCATGAGCAAGTTGGTACTTATGTGTGTAGGGGCTATGAGATGAGATCAAGGTTCAGAGTCAGAACCTTTGGAATCAGCTACCCCTGGAGTCTGGGACTTGGGCAGCCTTGTGTCAGGACCCAGGGGCAATCTCAGGTGGTAGGTGTGGGATCTCCCCTTCTAAGCCAGTAGTGCCACTCAACTTTCAAATACATATATATATATATATATATATATATGTATGTATACTTTTCTCATAAACTCACACACCTTATTTACCAAGACAACAGGATGGCATCCACTCCCCACAACTCTTTTCTCTTTTTCACAGGCTAAAGTACCAGGGTCTGTGTCCACCAGTACCCAGGACACAAGAAGACTTTGACCCAGGTGCCAAGTACCACATACCTGGAAATGTGCCCTATCTCAGGTAAAGAAAGAAAGGACCCAGGTCTGCCTGGGAACAGAAGGGTGCTATTAACAGGAGTTATTGGGGAGAAGTTAATGCATATGAGTGTGTGTAAAAAGAGATGACAATGCTCAAACAATCAACAAGCATGAATTACATACCTACTGTATGCTGAGCACTGTGATAGGTGCTAAAAATACAAAGGTGAGACAGTTTTTTTCAATAAGAAATTTATATTTACTAGGGGGGGTAAAACAATACTTTGGAGAGCAGCCACCAGAAAAAGTAAGCTTGGTCTAGGTTAGGGTATCTTTTTTAGGTTTTTGCAAGACAAACAGGGTTAAGTGGCTTGCCCAAGGCCACACAGCTAGGTAATTATTAAGTGTCTGAGACCAAATTTGAACCCAGGTACTCCTGACTCCAGGGCCGGTGCTTTATCCACTATGCCACCTAGCCACCCTATAGGTTAGGGGATCTTAACATTTTTTTTTTTATATCATGTAAAACCTTAAAAAACCTATGGCTCTTTATCAGAAGATTTTAAACTACAGACTAAAAATACTTAGCATTACAAAGGAAGTCAATTATATTGAAACAGCAAAGCATTAAATACCAAATTTGTAGGCTTTCTCATTCCACCCCTGACAGTTGATCTGTGGAACCATAGATTGGCATAGTGATGGTAATATTGATTGAATTATTGTTTCCATTTCCCCCTGCTCTCTGCTCTTCTGGGTAGAACCAGACCACATATCCCACCCAACACAATGGTCTTCAGGGATGCTATATCTGTTCCCCTGGTTGTGATGGACCAGGACTGGGGTCTGATTTGAAAATCCTTGATTGCTGGTGTTTGTGCTGACCTGAAATTACCCTGCTCAGAGCATTGGCAGGTTGGGGGTCCAATTTCAAGATCTGGAACTGGTTTCCTTGGCATAACTCCTTTTCTTCAGTTCTGCCAACTGCCAGACCTTCACACCCCTAGCTGGCATTCCTGAAAGGACTCCCTCCCCATTTCTTCGGGCTTCTGGCTGTCTTCTTTTTGTGCAGTTCTGGACCAAATAAAGGGGTTTGCTTCTGTTTTACTTTTGGTTTTGATTTCCTTTATCAATGGATTTTATTTTAAATATATTCTGGCTGAATGCTAGGGCTTTTCTACATTCACATTCTCATCTTAACTGGAAGTCTTTGGTTATAAGCTTGTGTTTTTATTCTATGAGATATAAAGGGAGGGGGGCTTTGATTTACCCTCTAGCTTACTAGATGTAATAACAGAATTCTTGGAGTGATATATATTAACAAGGTGATGACTGCTGGGAAAATTCCTTTTATGAGGTGTGAACAGGTCCTTGAATGGATTAAAAGGAACAGCTTCATTGCTCAACAAAACAATTAGTCCTGTATGCTTGGGGACTTAAATTAGCTAAGAGCTGGGGACTTGAAGTCTTAGGAGTACTTGATAGAGATCCTGAAAGAAATTGGGGGAAGGAGTTCTTTTCTGTCCCTCCTCCATTAGGCATAGTATGTAGCAATGGAAAAAAACACCTGATTCAACAGTTCTAGAATTTTTCTGATTTGAGAGAATTCAAGGTGAAGCAGACACATTCCAGATAGATATGGATACCAAAAGGGTGTTAACTCAAGGAAGAAAGCAGCTTCAAAAACTGAGACCTCTGGCAGCAAAGAGAGTCATTTATGGAAATGGACAGACCCTGAAAATTCAGTTGAGCAACTTATCTATATAGCAGAGATGTTCCAAGTGATAGGAAGTTCCAAAGAAAGACATGATGATTCTGTGAAGAAAGACTTTACAAGCCTTGCAGAGTCAGGAGATGTGAGTTGCCAAATGCCAAACATTGCTGTCTCACTACCATTCATTGTACTGTAAATTTGGTCCTACTTTTGCCATGCTTGCTGTATGTGTATGTAGGAGAGTGTGCCCTAGGTTTGTGAGGACAATGTTTTATAGATTTTTTTAAAAACTATACTATTTTATCAAAGTCTTAGAGTTAATTATATGTACTGGTTTACTATGTACATCAATGGGGGATTGTGCATATATGCTCTTCTCTCCTCTTAAGAGTCTACTTAGTCCCTGAAGTTTATTTTGAGTTATGTGTTAATCCTGTTTTATTTGTTATTTTATTCTGTTATTTGTTATTTGTTCTGTTAATTTTTTTCTGCTTCTGAAGTTTTGTATTCCAATTCTGTCATTCTCCTTTTCAGAGGAACTACTGTTTTATAACATGTCTGCCTTGTGTTCTAAGTTCTCTAAGCCCCGGTTAGACTTGATGTGACTTAAGAGATCTAGATTCTATTGTTATTTCTTTGAGATTTTTATTTAATTCTTTGTATGTTCTGAATCATTCCAGAAGTTCAAAGGATTGGATTCGTCCTTTGTTGCAAAGTGCTTTTACACTGAAGTGACTATTTTTTTCAAATGTTTGTAGATTTAACCTCCCCATATATGTATTTTCCATCTTTCTAAATCACTCTGCTGATTATTCTATGGTATTATTGCAGTAAATTGGTTATTTTCACCAATTGTTTCCCTTCTGTAGGCTCAATATTGCTGTATCTATCTCTTAGTACTTGTTACCTGTTACCTGTTCTCTTAGACTACTGTGACCCTCAGGAGGTGACAGTGTCAAGTGGTCACCAACTCTAGTAGGGTCTATTCTTTAACATTCCTAGACCTAATTTTTTTCAGTAGTCACTTCCTCTCTGAGGCTTTGCTTGGCATCTACAATAACCCTAAGAGGTCAGACAAGAGAGTTATTTAGGATGTTGAGGAATGACTTATGTATAATTTGTTTGCTTTTTGTGTTTTTAAAGTATATACAAACATCAATTGATTCCAAAAGCCATTGCATTTATCTGTTCTCTGAATCTCTGTTCTCTTCAGCAAGTTTCTTTACAGAAGAAAACAAAACAACACCCAACTTTTCTTACTTTTTTGCATTGCTATAATTACCCTTTTCCTTGCTCCCAATTCTCTCCTCTCAAAAACAAAATATAGGCGACAGCTAAGTGGCACAGTTCATAGAGCATCACTCCTGGAGTCAGGAGGTCCTGAGTTCATATATGGCTTCAGATAATTGACACTGAATAGCTGTGTGGCTTTGGGCAAGTTGCTTAACCCTGATTTCCTTGTCTGCAATTACAAAAAGCACTAGAATGATTTTGCAGTATGATATAAAACAGACCTACAAATTGTCCATGTCTGAATATGTATATCACTAGTCCATTATCTTTCTATTCAGAAAATGTTTCATCCTCTATCCTCTAATTGTGATGAATGAATTGCCTTGTTCAGAGTTCTTAAATCTTTCAATGGATTTTTCTTCTACAGTAACTTTACTGTCATTGTATAAATTCTTCTCACTTCCCCTGCATCAATTCATACAACTATTCTAAGATTCAGGTGAATCTGTTCCTTTCATCAATTAGTACACAATAATATTTCCCTACATTCATACAATTTGTTCCACTATTTCCTGAATGATAAGCATTTCTTTAATTTCCAATTCTTTGCTGAAACAAAATGTTCTGGGAATGTTTATTATTTATTTATTTTATGGGGGGGTGTTGCAAAGCAATGGGGTTAAGTGACTAATCCAAGGTCACACAGCTAGGTAATTAAGTGTCTGAGGCTGGAATTGAACTTAGGTGCTCTATCCACTGCACCTTTTATCTACCCCCTCTAAGAATGTTTTCACACATTTTGGATTCTTTTCCTCTTTGGTATATATGTCTGGTTATATTTGGGGGTAAACAGATATGCTGACTTTAGTAACTTTTGACTTTATTCTATATTCTAGTATGGTTATATATTCATGTGATCTTTTTCATAGCCACTTGGTACTTAACCCTATTTATGGTATGAGATGTTGGACTAAATCTAATTTCTAACTAAATGCTTTTCCCAGAAGTTTTTATATACATTAGATTCTAAATCTTGTGTTCCTAATCTGTCCCAAAAATTTTGGTTTTTTTTAAATAATTGCCAAATGGTTTTTAATGATTATTACTTTGTAATATAATTTGAGATATAGAATTGATAGGTACCCTTTTTCCATTATTTCCCTTAAGATTCTTGGTTTGTTTTTTTTTAACTCCAACTGCATTCTTTTTTCTAGTTCTATGAAGTAAAGTTTAAATTAAGAAGAGCTTTTGGACCACCTGGTTTGGTTTTACCCTTGATTTGTCTTCTCTTTCCAGATACTTTGTCAGTTTTGTGATTCAATTCCAGTTTCACGAGGCCCTGTGCCGAGCCGCTGGCCACACAGGCCCACTGCACAAGTGTGATATCTATCAATCAAAGGAGGCAGGGAAGCTCTTGGCGTGAGTTAATTTGTCCTTTGGCTTAAATTCAATCCTCTAATCCAGCTGCCTGCCACAGAGTCAGCAGCCTTTGAGAAGAGAGCCCGCTGGAGATAATGGATATAGACCTGGAAGATTAGCTTCCTTCCTGATCTGCCCACCCACTCATACCTAAACCAAGTCTGCTATGTGTCTTGGTATCTCTCTGTACAAGATAAAGACAATGATTCCTTTTCTGATTCTGGGCAGGAGAAAATAAAGGATCCTTGGGGCCAGATGCTCTCTAAAAAACTGTCCTTTAAAGACAAGTCTAATTCTTTAGAGAATTACTTTAATTCCTTTGCTTATTAATTTTCTTCATTATCAGAGTCAAAGCTGGTTGGCTATCCTAAATCTTATTTAAATATGTTAGAATATGCTTAATCTGTAAAATTATCCAGTTCTAAATATGATCATGTAGAATCAAGATAGTTACTTCTCAATGGGAAATCTAACCTAGAGGAAGAGAGCACTGTATAGGGATTGTAGCCACAGGGCAGAGGGATTAACTATCTATTTCTCTCTTTTCATCTTTCTCAAACTCTATGTAGGGATGCTCTGAAACTTGGAGCCAGTAAGCCCTGGCCAGAAGCTATGATGCTACTTACAGGGCAACCCAACATGTCAGCCACAGCTATTATGAACTTCTTCCAACCCCTGCTGGACTGGCTCGTGGTCAAGAACAAGGAACAGGAAAACATTCTGGGCTGGCCTCAGTATGACTGGACTCCATATTCTGGTACAGCTCCCATCTTTACCCCTCCTCCATCTCAATTCCTTCATCCCACCCAAGATTAATAGAGTTTTCTACATCTAGACACAGTAAATGCAGAGCAAGAAGTTCTCTGTTACAAATTGATTCCAGCTCCTATCTGCTATCAGAGTATCAGATACACTCCATTTGGGTGTAAGCAGGTGCCCTATCTGTCCTACTCCCCTAGGCAATGCCTTTTGGTCAGAACCTAACCACTAAGTTTCTAGGACTGTGTTGCTCAATGAGGCAAAGTCTCTTTGGATCAATACAATGAAAGAGTTGAATTTTACAGAATGGAAAACTGGAGATCTAGAGATTGGAAAGTTATATGGATAATGAGCAGCAGAACTGAAATTTTAATCCAGATTGTCACCTGTATCCAGTCTTTTCATTCTCCCATGTTGCTTACTGCCTTTGTGCTTCATTATCCACCACTTCCCCATCCATCCTTCCCACCACTAGATTAATTTCCTAAAACCTTTCTCCTCTCTATCAATCCTTATCTTCCTTCAAGGTTCAGTTTGGATACCACTTTGTCCATGAAAATTTCCCTGATATTTTTAACTCCCATTTTTAAGGAGACATATTATTGATAAAATAAGGGAGTTATTTTAAATATTTCCTCCATTTCTAACTTTCTGTGACATAAGTCCCAGAGCTTACGAGTTCCTCATGTGGGCATTGGCAAAGAACCTGCATCAGGGAAGTGATCAAGGACATGACTCTAGATTTGAGGGGGAGATGACCAGGAGCCCCATTCTTTTTTCCTTTCTCTGTTACCCACATATGTACCCCATTCTATCATCTTCCCACCCTCCTCATGTGTTTTTCTTCCATATCACCCTAGGTGCCTCCAATGTCCCCCAGAATGACAAAGTCTCCTTCTTGGGAATGAAGCTGGAGCCTGGGCAAGTTGCAGCAGGGCAGTGGGTACTGCTTTCCCTAGGTCTGGTGTTTCTTGTGGCTATACTTGGCTTGACCTATAAGGTATATGGCCTCAAACGTCGACAGGAGTCTTATTTTGGCTCTGAGGTAGAGCTGAGACACTCCTGAAACTGAGCTGGAATTGAAAGGAAATGGAAAATCATGTGGAAAGAAGAGGGGAAGATGGTGGAAGGGAGAAGTGAAAGACAAGCTGAGGATAAAGCTTTGACTATTAAGAACTGAGGCAACTCAGTGCACTGGACTCTGGACCTCATTCTGTTTCTACTCTGCCCCATCTCCCATCTTATTCTTTACCATTCTCCTCCTCTTCTTTCTTCCTTCTCCGTTTCTTCTCTTCCTGTTTTCCTTTTTTTCTTTTGGTTTTCCTAAATTAAACTTTCCTAACTATGCAAGATGCTATAGGACCACTCCATCTCAATAGGCAAAGTACCTCTCCAAACACTTCTTCCATGTCTGAAGAAGGATAGAGTTGAAATTGGGAGAGAGAGCTAATTTATTTTCTCATGACCTATTAAGGAAATCTCTTGATATGAGGTCAGGTATGATATGCTTGGTAGGAGTTAACTAGCCTTTCTCCCTTCAAAGAATTTCACCACCAAGCACCTACATGAATAAAATTAAAGGTTCTATTTAATTTTCCTAAACTGTACCATTCCCCAATCCCTAACCCCTCTTGTCCCTAAAATGGGGGGCAAGTAAGCACTAATTTGGGAGATTGGGACTTGTAATACCTGAAGGCAGCAAGAACCTGGCTCCAATCTTCTTTTTATAGCCTGTTTTCCCAAGCATCCTCCCTCAATTCTGAATTGTCCTCTTTCAGAGGGAAGTACTTAAGAGAAGAGAGTCTTCCAACCATCCCCATCTACATGCATGTTGCATTGAATTCACGTTCCCTCTGGTTGGCCTTCTCTCCAAACTGTCTTATCTCTCTGTTGTAAAAGCAGAAGAAAAATGGGGGACTTCCTTATTCCCTAGGACCAAAATCCCCAGTCAGATACTGTCTACCAAGAAGTATCATTCATCCTGGCAGAGAGAATTTGGGTACCTATCTGGGTCAAACAGAATAGGGGAGGTTCTTAGATACAGACTTTCTGAAAGTCACAACTAGGTCTTGGGGCCTGTTTGTCTAGGAATGTTAGAGGTGGTTAAAAAATAGAACACTGACAGTATTTTGTGGCCTTCAGTAACATAGAAGCTACTGAGTTGAGCAGCTAACTAGCCAGAAAAAGTTATTAAAACAGGGAGATACAAGCTAAAAGCTTCCACCCCACCCAGGCAGCCATACAGGTGATCTTTTCATTAGCCTAGCCTTGCCACCATCCATAGCTATCTCTCTTCCCAGCAGTGACCATATGATGTCATTGTAATTTTTGCCACAACCCCCTCAACTGAGATTGAGGGAAAGTATTGTGCTCCTTGCCCAGGATATAAAAAAATAGTTGAGTGAGTCTCTGCTTTCTGTTGAAATTAAGTGTTTGGCAAAGTCACTGTCCTATTCTGAAAAGTGCCTGTAATGTGACTAGTTGAATTTGAACTAGTGAACTAGTTGGGAATTTACATACTTTGTATACCCTTCCTGGAATGTCCCCCATTGACCTCAAGTCCCTGCCCCTCATTCCCTTGGGGCTCAATCTAACCCACTATTCAATCCAACCCAGACCTATGACCTAGGTAGGGTAGGGGATGGGGTTGGGGGCTGGTCTCAGGGTCTACTTGAGGAGGGTGTCATCATCTCCTGACTCCTTTGGGGAAGGAGATTCTTCTAGGAGAGGGAGGCAGTCCAAGATGTGAATGCAACTGAAAAGTAAAATTGATCTGACTTTCAGGCATCAATTACTGTTTCAATCCCTGGGTTATGTAGTGAGCAGAGCACCCTGCCAAGATATGGGGGGCACAGGAGGCATCAAGTTCAGATGGAGTTTATTGTCTACTTCAGTCATATTATAGTTCAGTCCAAAATGTCTGAGATTTACTCAAGGCTTTTAAAACAAGTGCCAGAGGGGTGGATAGGTGGTAAAGTGGATAGAGCACTGGCCCTGGAGTCAGGAGAACCTGAATTCAAATCTGACCTCAGACACTTAATAATTACCTAGCTGTGTGGCCTTGGGCAAGCCACTTAACCCCATTGCCTTGCAAAAAATAAAAATAAAAAAATAAAACAAATGCCAGGGATTTTACTTACCTCTTGTCTGTGACTTCATTCCTATTTCCATTCCTCAATCCCAGAAGTATGTTTAACCCTATAAATGATTCCTGAAGTACTTATTCTTTATTCAGCTCCAGCTGAAGCAATTCTCAGGCAAGTTTGTGTTGAAAAATGTCATTTTCTTTACTCCTCACCCTTGAATAAATGAAGAATAAATTATTTAAATACTATTTTCCAAGTCTCATGCTATTCACCAGGCATACAAATACAAAGGCAAAAGTATTCCCTTCCCTCAGATTAAATTCTAACATGAGAAATGACAGACATTTTGGCTTTGTAAGTTACAGAACTAAGAAGCAGATGGAAAAGATGGACACAATCATTCTAGAAGCAATGATAGAATTGGCATGATTATGGTTCGTGTATTGATGGCAGGTATGATTGACATTTTTTGACAATAAAATGGCCTAGGAAGTGATGGGAAGCATGGCTAGAGCTAGGCCTAGATGGTTAAGCAGCCATAAATGAAAACAGTGGGCCCCACAGCAGAGTTTCTGGGGATATTCCTCCAGATAGTCCATCCAAGGCAGTCGGCAATTGATGAGATGATAGTTAAGGAGTGAAATGGGCCATCACCTTTCATTGTCCACATACTACTGCCTGGGCACTCTGGAGATTAATCATTTCTGTTTTCAAGATCCAGTCAATGACTTGATCAGGTTTCTAAGATTTTCCCATTGGGCTTGCAAGTATTTTGAAGGTAAAAGTCTTTGTATTCCATTCTGATTGTGTTCAGAATCTAAATTTTGCAATAAATATATTTAAAACACCCAAGTCAATGCCTTGTTTTCTTCTACTTAGAGTTATCCAAATAAGTGTTGACAGATACAGAGCTCTGGGCAGCCTTCATTTTCCATTTCTATTCCAGTGAACTTGACTCTATATAACTATAAAATTTGCTTCAGCTTTCCCATCCACTACCAGGCCATGAGTCCAGTACCTCCTACTACTTTTTAGGTTTACAATGGATGACTGACACTGATGAAAAACTAAATAAATTGCTTTTTTTTGTTGTTAAAAATTAGACTTTAGGGCAGCTAGGTGGTGTAGTGGATAAAGCACAGGCCCTGGAGTCAGGAGTATCTGGGTTCAAATCCGGTCTCAGACACTTAATAATTACCTAGCTGTGTGGCCTTAGGCAAGCCACTTAACCCCATTTGCCTTACAAAAACCTAAAAAAAAATTTAGACTTTATACACTTGGATCTTGCCATCAGTCCAAGGTAAACCATTTGCATGGTCATAGTGAAACTCCCTTCCCTGCTTGCAATCTATTGGCATTCCATCTTGCCCTCTGCCTTGCAATCCCCAAACCTGTTCATCATGACCACATATCCTTCAATTGCTTAGTTCTTTCCAAGTCCATTACCTTTTTACTCTCTTTTTCCATCTTGATTCCTTGGTGAACCAGTTCAATTCTACATTATCCTTTCTCTTTTCTTTATCATCCATTTCATTATGGTGAAACTCATGACTCCTTGGGATTTTCTTGGCAAGGATAATGGAGTGGTTTGCTATTTCCTTCTCCAGCTCATTTTTCAGAGGAGAAAACTGAGGCAAACACATTAAGTAGCTTGCCCAGAGTCATTTGGGTATTAAGTGTCTAAGGCCACAGAGTTCTTCCTGACTCCAGGCTCAGCGCTCTATCCACTGTACCACCTAGCTTTCCTCTTACCTATTGTCAAGCTAGCCTTTACAAATCTCAGCCCTATATTAACCCTATAATTAACTGCCTTAATTCCTCCATTTGAACAAAGCTATGCTGACAATCCTGTACAAATCTGTTATATAATATTGACTGGGCCCTAATTCCAGCAAGGCAATCATTTTATACCTTCCCAATTGATTTACTTTCCCACTCACCAGAGCAGTTTTTCCAACTTTTCATCCCTCTTCAAAATTCTCATCAATAACCATACTTCCTTATATTTCCTGAAGCCCATCAACCAGATTGGCCTGGAGAATGAGGATCAAATTTTCAAGCCACAGTAATTCTTAAAGTCCATTGACTTTAAGTTGCAGCAGGTTTAAAATTTCAGTGGAATACCCAAATTTATAAAATTAAAGAGTGGTTAGTGATCTACAGATAGAGGAAATTTCAGGGATCTTCCTTTACAGATAAGGAAACTTAAGTATCTTGTCAAAAATCCTGTAGGTTTTGAACCCAGGCCCTCTGACTACAAAGCTTTCCACTGTATAATTCTGTATTATACTGTCTCTTAATTAAACTACATTTAATAAAAATCAGGTTCATTCATTTAACAAGCATTGACACTTGTCTGCTATTATAAGCTTATTCACTATAAGCAGAACTTAAATGTAATTTATATTCATATATATTATATATGTATATACATATCCTTCTGTATTCTCATTTAGAAATATGAACATCTTATGTTCAGACAAGAGAAGTAGTAAGTGATGGAGACATACCAGAATTCCACTTCAGAGGGAGTCACTTGGTCTCTCTATAGAATCTTGTCATGAGCACTGGTATGAGACATACTGAGATGTTTGAGAGTCTGGTTGGTGATTTGTCCCTGGAAGGTTTGATGCTTGTATTATTGAATACTCAATAAAGATTAAATTCTAGCACTGATAAGTACAGGTCTTGTAAATTATGCTAGGTGTTACAATATCCTCCTCTCTTTTCTAGCTCCCCCTTAAATATAATCTTCCCTCATTAGAATATAAGCTCTTTTGCGGGGGGCAAGATGGCAGCAGGAGAAGAGCCTCTCTTAGGAGTTCTCTCCAAAATATTTCAAAAGCCTTAAAATTATCACTCTAATTAAATTTTCGGTAGACAGAACCCACAGAACGATCCAGTGAGGCAATTCTCCAGTCCAAGGTAACCTGGAAAATAATGGGAAGGCTCTGTTCCATGGGGCTGGAGGGGTGGCAGTGCACCAGTGCTTCAGCCTTCTGGGAACAGTCCCAAGGCACCTGGGTCCTAGCAGCAGAAACAGTTTTCTGACCTGCCACCCCCAGGGAGCACTAAGCACCACTTGGAAGGTCAGCAGGGAGACCTCTGCCAGAGCAAGTGTGAAGCCCAGGCCAGAATGACTCTCCTCAGCATAGCCATGGCCATCAGCTCAGCCCAGATCCCAGGAAACAGAAGCAGGCCTGTGGAGCTGCCCAGCAGGAGCCGCCCAGCAGCTGTTCCCTGAGCGCTCAGCCCACAGAAGGTAACAGTGTGGAGGGAGACTGCCAAGGTCTGCCCTCTGTCCCTGGGACAGGACTCTGGGGCTTTGACCATATTTAGACCCTGGTCACAGTCTAGGGCCCCAGAGGGATGAGCTAATGGTCATTTAACAGACCAGGAGAGCAGTCAGAGCTTCACATACTGAAGTCCTTGTGGGGGTGTCCCAGTAATGCTCAAAAGCTCAGGAAGCACCCCAAAACTAAGCACAGGCTGGGGAAATGAATAAACAGGGGGGAAAAAAGAACCTGTCCATAGACAATTACTTTGGTCCTATGGAAGACCAAAATACACAATCTGAAGTTGAGAAAGTCCAAGCTTCTGCATCAAATGACTCCAAGAGGTGTGGCTAGGTAGCACAGTGGATAAAGCACCGGCCCTGGAGTCAGGAGTACCTGGGTTCAAATCCGGTCTCAGACACTTAATTACCTATCTGTGTGGCCTTGGGCAAGCCACTTAACCCCATTTGCCTTGCAAACCCCCCCCCCAAAAAAAAGAACCCAAGAAATATAGAAGTTGGTCTCCGGCTATGACAGAGTTCAAAAAAGATTTTGAAAATCAAGTAAGGGAGGTAGAAGAAAAATTGGGAAAAGAAATGAGAGAAATGCAGGAAAAACATGAAAATGAAATCAGCAGCTTAGTCAAAGAGATAAAAAAAATGCTGAAAAAAATAACATTAAAAACCAGTTTAGATCAAATGTATAAAACAGTTCAAAAAGTTATTGAGGAGAAGAATGCTTTAAAAAGCAGAATTGGCTAGATAGAAAAGGAAATTAGAAAGATCTCTGAGAAAAATAAATCCTTCAGATGTAAAATGGAAGTAAAGGAAGCTGATGACTTTGTGAGAAATCAAGACAAAAATAATTCAACACCAAAAGAATGAAAAACTAGAAGAAAATGTGAACTATCTCATTGAAAAAACAACTGAGGGGGGCAGCTAGGTGGTACAGTGGATAGAGCACCAGCCCTGGAGTCAGGAGTACCTGAGTTCAAATCTGGCCTCAGACACATAATAATTACCTAGCTGTGTGGCCTTGGGCAAGCCACTTAACCCCATTGCCTTGCAAAAACTAAACAAAAACAAACAAAAAAAAATAAACCTGATCTGAAAAACAGATCCAAAAAAGATAATTTAAAAATTATTGAGCTACCTGAAAGTCATCATCAGGAAACAAGTCTTTACTTCATTTTAAAAGAATTTCTACAGAAAAATTTCCCCTGATATCCTAGAAGAAGAGGGTAAAATAGAAATTGAGAGAATCTGCCAATCTCCCCCGGAAAGAGAGCCAAAAAAAAAAAAACCTCACCCCCAGGAATATTATAGCCAAGTTCTAGAACTCCCAAGTCAAAGAGAAAATATTACAAGCAGCTAGAAGGACACAATTCAAATATTGTGGAACTACAGTCAGGATTAACCCAGGACTTAGCAGCATCTACATTAAGGGCTCGCAGGACTTGGAATATAATATTCTGAAACACAAAAGAGCTTGGAATGCAACCAAGAATCAACTACCCAGAAAAACTGAACATCCTCTTCCAGGGGAAAAGATAGACTTTCTTTCTTTTTTTAAGTTTTAATTAATTAATTAATTAATTCTTATTTTGTACAGATAATTTTTTATACATTACTAAAATATTCTTTTTTAAGAGTAAACATAGTACCCCCTCCCCTCAAAAAAATGTAGACCCACATGAGCAATAATGTAAAGGGGAGAGAAAAAATTTAAATTTAAATTTAAAAAATAATAATTATAATTGTAGGTATGGACAGGTGGCACAGTGGACAGAGCACTGGCCCAGGAGCCAGGAGCACCTGAGCCCAAATCCAGCCCCAGACACTCAACAATCACTTAGCTGTGTGACCCCATGCATGCCACTCCAACCCCATTGCCCTGCAAAAACCAAAAAAAAAAAAAAAAGACCCAAAATAAAATAAAATAGTAATAATAATAATAGTAAGGGTGGCCGGGTGGCAGACAGAGCACTGTCCCTTGAGCCAGGAGCGCCCAGGTCCAAATCTGGCCTCAGACATCCAACAATCACCCAGCTGTGCAGCCCCAGGCAGGCCACCCAGCCCCATTTACCCTGCAACTCCCCCCCAAAAAAATAATAATAATAATAAATATGCTTCAGTCTGTGTTCCAACACCACCAGCTCTGTCGCAGGTGGATCACATTCTTTATAAGTCCATCACAAAAGTTACTTCCATATTTGTGCACCATTGTCTTTGTTGATCACAACTCCCTCCATTCATACTTCTCCACTACCATGTGCTATATTTTCTCTCTCCTTTCACTCTGTCTCTGCTGTAGGGTAGCTACTTTCAATGAGATGGGGGAATTTCAAATGTTCCTGTTGAAATGACCAGAGCTGAACAGAAAGTTTGATCTTCAAGTACAGGAATCAGGTGAAGCATAGAGAAGGGTAAATTATGAGGGACTTAATGATTATGTATTCCTGCATGGAAAGATGATACTGATAATACTCATATGTACCTTCTCATTGGATAGAGCAGGTAGAAGGAGCTTTTATAGATGAGGCACAGGGGAGAGCTGAATTTGAAGCTATAATATATTGTAAAAATGGAGTCAACGGCTAAAAGGAAAATGTAATGGGAGTAAGAGAAAGGAGAGGTGGAATAGGCTAAGATATTTCATATAATAAGATTTTTTTATTACAATGAGCTATTGCAATGATGTGGAAGGGGGGAAGGCGAGAGGGAATGAGAGAGCTTTCATTCTCATTGGAAATGGCTCAGAGAGGAAACAGTATACAAGCTCAATAGGGTATAAACATCTAGAAGAAAAAAGAGAGAAGGGAGACCTGGGAGGGGAGGGGAGATGTGGATGATAGAAGAGAGGGTAGATCATAGGAGAGGATAGAGGATAGCCAGATATAACACATTTTCTTTTTTTACTTTTTGCAAGGTGGTGGGATTAGATGGCCTGTTCAGGACCACAGGGCCAGGTGGTTGCTGGGTCTCTGGGGTAGGATGTGGGCTTAGGGCCTCTTGGCCCCAGGGTCAGTGCTCTGTCCACTGTGCCACTCAGTTGCCCCACGGAACATTTTAGAAGAGGGACAAAGTGAAAGGAGAAAGAAAATATAATATATGGTGGTGGGGAGGAATGGATGGATCAGCAACAGCAACTGTGGAAAAATATGGAAGTAACTTCTATGATGGACTTATGATAAAGAATGTGATCCACCTAAGACAGAGCTGATGGCGTCAGAACACAGACTGAAACACATTTTTTTCCTCTTTCTTTTACTTTATTTCTCATGAGGTTTTATATTTTTGTGGGGGGAGGGGGGTATTATGTTTACTCTTGAACAAGAATATTTTAATAATGTGTAAATAAATTAAAGATTTTTTTTTCTTTTTTTTAGGTTTTTACAAGGCAGTGGGGTTAAGTGGCTTGCCCAAGGCCACACAGCTAGGTAATTATTAAGTGTCTGAGGCCAGACTTGAACTCAGGTACTCCTGACTCCAGGGCTGGTGCTCTATCCACTGCGCAACCTAGCCACCCCAAGAAAAATTTTTTAAAAAGAATATAAGCTCAGGGGCAGCTAGGTGGCACAGTGGATAAAGCACCAGCCCTGGAGTCAGGAGTACCTGGGTTCAAATCCGGCCTCAGACACTTAATAATTACCTAGCTGTGTGGCCTTGGGTAAGCCACTTAACCCCATTGCCTTGCAAAATCCTAAAAAAAAAAAAAGAATATAAGCTCTTTGAGGAAAAGAATTGTCTTGCTACCTTGTATTTGTGTTATATGAAAAAAATATTAATGTAGCAATACAATCTGTGGTTTAATCTATTAAAAACAATTTTATTTAATTTAACATTAATGTAGTGCCTAATATGTGCTGGGCAGTTTTACAAATATTAACTCATCAGAGTTTTTCCACTAAACAATTTTGAATGAAACCTCTAAATGGATCCTAAAACAACCAAAAAAACCCAATACAGGGGCGGCTAGGTGGTACAGTGGATAGAGCACCAGCCCTGGAGTCAGGAGTACATGAGTTCAAATCTGGCCTTAGACATTTAATAATTACCTAGCTGTATGGGCTTGGGCAAGCTACTTAGCCCCATTTGCCCTGCAACAAACAAACAAACAAACAAACAAATCCAATACAGTGAAGAGAAATAGGGGTAGCTATGTGGTCCAGTGAATAGAGCACCACCCCTGGAATCAAGAGGACCTGAGTACAAATTTGGCTTCTGAGCCTTGATACTTACTATGTGATCTTGAACCAGTCACTTAATGCCATTGCCTCCCCAAAACAAGCAAAAAAGTGAAACAACTTTTCAATGTGATATCTTAGAGAAACCAGCGAGAAGCTTTTAGTCACAGCACAGCTAAGGTCACAGCACAGTTCTGCCAGCAGTACTGCCAACTTGGAGAGCAAGATTTCAACCCTGGGAAGCTGGTGGGCTGTTGGGTTACCCTAGCACAGAGAGAAAACTGGGAATACCAGAAACATCAGAATGGAAAGTCAAATATTAGAACATGAGCTCCCAGCAAAAAAAAGCTTGACACCCTATATCAAAGGAACAGAGCTCAACTGACAAAATGATCAGAAAAAAACAAACAAAAAATGTGAACCATTTACAGCTATTGTTCTAGGGTTGATAAAAAAAAAACCACCATCTTAGAAGAGGAAAGCAGTGACAAAATGCTCTAAGGAGCTGATGAACTCGTCTCAATTACAAAAAGACCTCTTGGAAGAACTCAAAAAAGATTTTAAAAACCAAAGAATAGAGGAAAGAAAAGGAGAAAAGAATGAGAGTCATGAAGATAAATTATGAAAATTTAAGTGAAAAAATAATATTAAAAGCAAAATTTACCAGTGGAGAAAAGAATGAGAGTTATGAAGAAGAATTATGAAAAATTAAGTGAAGAAAATAATATTAAAAGTAAAACTGACCAATTGGAAAAGGAAACAAAAACACTAACTGAAGAAAATAAAATATTAAAAACTAGATTTGAATAAATGGAGATGAATGATTCTGTGAGACACCAAGATTCCATCAAACATCAAAAGGCTGAAAAAATAAAAGAAAATGTAAAGTACCTCTTAGGAAAAATGATCAATCTGGAAAATAGATCCAGAAAAGATAATTTACAAATTACTGGTCTACCTCAAAGCCACAATTAGAAAAAGCATCTGGCCAGTTATCATGCCAGAAATTATCATAGAAAACTGTCCTAATATCTTGCAACAAAAAGATAAAATGGTCCTAGAAAGATCATCCCCAGAAAGAGATTCCAAAATTAAAAACTTCAAGGAATATTGTAGCCAAGTTTCAGAATTCTCAGCTACAGGAAAAAATATTCCAGCTAAAAATCTGTAATTTAAATGTCAGGGAATCACAGTTAGGAATATGTAGCACATACCGATTTCAATATTAAAGGACTGGAGGACCTGTTATGATATTCCATAGGACAAAGGAGTTTATATTATGACTAAGAAGCAACTTACTCTGCAAAACTCAGCATATTCTTTCAGAGGGAAAGATGGCTTTTCAATGAAATAGAGGACTTTCAAACTTACCTGATAAAAAGATCAGAATTGAACAGAAAATATGATCTTCAAATACAAACTGAAGAAAAGTGTTAAAAGATCAATGGAAGTGGGAGGATGAGGAAATGTTAGTTATCTCTTGAGAACTGTATTTTTCTTAGGACAATTGAAAAGAACATATTTAGACAAAGGGTATACATATAAATTGACTTCGTTATAATTAAACATTTAGCTCTTGAGTGATTGTGCTTTTACATGATACTTTTTAAATCATGAGGATTATATTTCTATAGAGATTACTTATAAAGAAGGTATGTTATAAATTAATTATGATTTGATGATCTTTATGGTTCTTGAGAATTATATTTCTAATGGGACAGTTAAGGGGAATGTACTCAGAGGCTGTGGGTATGAAGTGACTGTGAGGTAATCTTGCTTCTCAATCAACCTTGAGAACTGTACTTTTATCAGATCAGATAAAAGGAAAATATCTGGATAGAGGTTTTGGGTACAAGATAGGTTTAAAACCATCGATGCATGAAAAGAAGGATTATACTAGGAAAAGGAATAGCATTAAAGGATAAGTAACATCATATGAAGAGTCACAAAGATCTAATGAAGTAGAGGGAAAGAAGGGAGGGTGTGAGTACAGAGTCAATATTATCATCAACAGATTTAACCCAAAGACTGAATAAATACATTCCCAATTGTTTTTAAAAATCTACCCTACAAGGAAATGAGGGAGGGGAGGGGAGATAGAGAAAGAAAGGAGAAAAGGGGACTGATAAAAAGGGAAGATAAAAGTAAAGGCAAAGGTAAAGGTACATAAAATTTAAAAAGAAAAATGAAGTAGGAAAGGGAAAAGGAAAGGGAAAAGTTAATAGAAAGAAAGGTGGATCAAGAGGCATCAATCAGAAGCATAACATTGGTGAGGGATAATGGGAAAGGAAAGAAAAGTACAAAATGGGGAAGATAGCATGAAGGGAAATACAGTCAGAAATCATAACTGTTAATGTGAATGGGATGTCTTTTCTTTCTCATGGTTTTTTCCCCCTTAGTTCTAATTCCTTTCACAGTATCATTAATAGGAAAGTGTTAAACATAAGTGTACATGTACAACTTTTACAAGATTGTTCTCCACTATGTGTAGTGGGGAGGAAGAGCATTTGGTAGAAAAATGTGGAATTCATAAACTTGCAAATGGATGGATATTGAAAACTACCTTTGTATGTAAATAGAAAAATGAAATTAAAATTAAAAACCCCAGGCTCAAGGAAACCACTAGCTTCAGTCTCCCTCTAGTAGGGATCACAGATAATCATCACTGCTTCTACCTCAAGCACTCTCCTTAGACAACCTTGTGATAGACAGAGTACTATTTTACTGTTGAAGAAATTCAGAAGGGTTAAAGAGCTTGCCCAGAGTACACAGATAGTGTGAGAGGAAGGATTGAAATCCAGAATTACTGTCTCAAAATATAACCTCTAGCTTTCTCACAGGTACTTAAAAACCACAATCAGAACTTGAAACCAGCTCTTGACTTGCAATCTTGTGTTCTTTGTAATATCATTACCCTCTTTAGAGACAAATTTGAATAACTATATGAGGAATAATATAAGAAATTATACAAGAGATTTGGACCTTTGAAGTCTTCAAGGCTGATCAACAAATAAAACTATCTGTATTTCATCTTAGATGAAATCTCTACTCTGTCCAGAGCATTAACTATCCAAATCCAAAGCATTAACTATTTCTTTTAGGGTTTTTTTTTGCAAGTCAAATGGGGTTAAGTGGCTTGCCCAAGGCCACACGGCTAGGTAATTATTAAATGTCTTAGGTCCGATTTGAACTCAGGTACTCCTGACTTCAGGGCCAGTGGTCTATCTACCACTCCACCTAGCTGCCCTGCATTAACTATTTCTATACTAGACTTTGCAGCATCTACAAATTAATAAACTTGCCACTTGAACTTTCATGCAATATCAGGAACCATGAATAAATGCCTGGGACATTTCACTGGAAACTTCATCTCAAGTTGACATCCAATTGTTAATGAGTACTTCTCAGAAGCAGCTATTTAACTAGTTCCGATCCATCTAATTGCATTATTGTCTATCTCACATTGTCTATCCTTTCCAAAATGATAGCATTAGTATTCTTTGTTAAATGATTTACTAAAGGGGCAGCTAGGTGGCACGGTGGACAGAGCACCGGCCTTGGAGTCAGGAGTACCTGGGTTCAAATCCCACCTCAGACACTTAATAAATACCTAGCCGTGGGGCCTTGGGCAAGCCACTTAATCCCATTGCCTTGAAAAATCTAAAAAAAAAAAAAGATTTACTAAAATCTAGGTAAATTCTATTTATGGCATTCCCCCTGATTTTTCAATCTCTTATTAACATTGTCAAAAATGGAAATAAAAATCCTTTGCCATGACCAATTCTTGAAGAAATCCTGTTAGCTGTTTGTGATCATTCTTTCCTTTTCTAAGTCCACAAACTATCATTTTTACGCTTTAGAAGTTTCCTGGGAATAGAAACCAAAGTCACTGACCCATGGTTTTCAGACTCCACTTTCTTCCTTATTTAGAAAATTGAAGTATTTGTTCTTTTCCTATCCTGCTGAGACTCCTCCCAGTCTCCATGGTCTTTGTATTTTTTTTTCTCCTGTATTTAATGGACACCAAGTAAAATGGACATTTTGATAATCACAGTAGAATAGAAAAAAAGGATTATTCATGAAATTGTGATCATTAGAGAAATGCCAATGAAAGGAATTCTAAAATCCACTTACACCAATCAGACTAGCAAAAATGATAAAAAAGGAAAATGTAGGAGGGGCTATGGGAAAACAAGGACATTTGTGGATCTTTATTATGAACAACTTGCTTTTCTTTCAAAGACAACTAGTTAATTGACTTGCCCAGGGTCATATAGTTAGCTCAGGTTCTCCTGACTCCAGTGCCAATTGCTCTATCCACTTTACCACCTAGCTGCCCCTTGCTTTTCTTTTAAAATATATTACAACATACATAAAGCATAAACTCATTGTGTATCTTTCAAAGCTTTTCCACTTATCTGTGTTTCTTTCTCACTGTCCTTATATTATCTTCTACACATGACTCCATTATTTTTATCTGAGTTTTTGACTGTCCTTACCCTCTACTCCTTCCCATACAAGTGGCAAAAATAACAAGCAAAGCCCTTGCAACCAATATGCATAGTCAGGTAAAACAAAGCACTGGATATTTCTGAAAATCTATTCTTTTTCTGCATCCTGAGTCCATCCACCTCTCTTTAAGGAGGCAAATGCTATGCTTCATCTTGTCTTTTGGATCAGGGTTGTTCATTGCTTTGATCAGAGATCTTGAACTTTTCAAAGTTTCTTTTCTTTTTAATGTTGCTATTGTATAAATGTTCTCCTGATTCTGCTCACTTTACTTTCATTTATTCATGCTCTCCATGATTTTGGAATTTTTAAATGGTTTATTATTCTTATTTCTCAAGTAACAAATGCTTTTTAAATTAATCTGTCCCTCTAACTGCCCTCCTCCCCAAAATGAGCAAATTGTTTAAGTAGTTTTTTTAATCTGAAAAATAAATCCCTTAATAGCTTCATAGTCTGGCACAATAAATTCCCCATTAATCATTTCCAAAAGAGGTAAATGTTCATGTTTCATTTTCATTCTTTTGAACTCATTTATCATTGTTTAAGCATCGTTCTAAAGTCTTTCAAAGCTGTTTTTCTCTCTAACATTATCGTTGTATAAATTGTTCTGTTTCTGCTCAATTTCCTCTGCATTGCTTCATAAAGGCCTTGACAGTTTCCTGTGAAATTGTCCATTTCATCATTTTTTAATGGTACAATAGTATTCCATTACATTCATATATCAGAATTTGTTTAGCCATTTCCCAATGGAGAACACCCCCTTAGTTTCTCATTTGAAGCCACCATGAGAAGGGGGAAAAACATAAATATTTTTACACATATAGATTCTCTTCTTCTTTCTTTGATTTCTTTAGGGGTATAGACTTAGTAAAGGTATAGTTGGATCAAAGAGAATATATAATTTGATAACCTACTGGGAACAGTTCCAAATTGGTTTCCAAAATGATTGGATCAGGTCACAGTTCCACTGGAAACTGGTCATTAGAGAAATTCAAATGAAAGGCATTCTGAAGTCCACTTAAACCTATCAGACTAGCAAAAAATGATAAAAGAGGAAAATGTAGGAGGGGCTATGGGAAAACAGAGACACTAGAGTGCACTGTTTAGAGAGGAGTAGAGAGCAGCAGTACAAGAAGGGCAACAGTCTAATTGGGGAAGTGGAGATTCTCCAGTGGGTGCTATAAATGAAAATGAAAATTGAAGGTTTTCATTTTCTGGAGCTCTCTGCCAGTCATGATGGAGCATCTATTCTAATTCCTAAGAAAGGATGCATATCTTGAACAGACTGGAGCTATTGTCTGTTATTGCTCCTTGAAATTATCAAAAGGTCAGAAAGATTAAATTTCTGTTCCCTTTCCCCCTACACTTGCAGGGAGCCCGCATTTCCTACATAGTTTAAACTTTCTTTAAACTTATTAAGAATCTCTTTAAAACTACCTGTACTTCTGTGTTGTTAGGGTGTGCGTGCATGTGTGTGTGTGTGTGTGTGTGTGTGTGTGTGTGTGTGTGTGTGTGTATGTTTGTATAAAACTCTAATTATCTATAACTACCCTGATTCAAATCTATATTCTACAGATATGTGCTGGAACTAGTTCAAACTGGCTTTCAAGAGTCAGTCATTAAATTTTCAGTGTGAGCATTTACTTTAGGAATTGAAAATACTAAAAGTCAGGGCTTGATTTATTGTTTTGTTGATTTCTGGACTTGACAAAATTAAGGAGAAAATGTTAATAGTGAAGATTAGATTTAAAAGTGTGTCCTTAAACTTTTTTTTCCAGAAGGTTAGTTAAACATTCACCATCACATCCCTGTTTGTATATTAATTGCATATGCAGTGACTGCAATAAAGGATGCCAGTGGATGGTTTGGAATATACTTAAATAGGACAGAGGTGTGACTCTTCATATTAAATAACTGAGGATTCATCATGCCTCTGAGGAGAATGATATCTGAAATTGTAACTGTGAGAGAATTTCATAATTTTTTATTTTTTTATTAATAATGTTTAGGGGTTCCTATTCTAAACTACTGAAATGTGTAAATAGACTAGGGTAGTATGGCAGACAGTAAAAATAAAATTTTTAAAGGAGGAATATTTTTAAAATTCTTGGAGTCAGAAAGTCAGTGGAATGAGGGTCAAAACGGAAGTATGTGTCGATTAAGGGGGTTTCCAAGTCCTTGATGTCAGCTTAGGGAAGAGTAGGGAAGGGGTGAATAAGATCACATTCCTAAAGTGGAGGTGAGGAGGAAAAAGCAAGGTTGGAAAGGTATGATAGTTGAGAAGGGACTTAAATGCCAAACAGAGGAGTTTGCATCTGGTCCTCGAGATAATAAACTGGAGTTTATTGAATATGGCAGTGATATGGTCATATCTGAACTGTAGAAAAATCACTTTGCAGGTGTGTAGAAAATGTTTTGAAACAATCATTGTGGCCAATTAGAAGGCTATTGCAATGTCCAGGGAAAAGGTTATAAGGACCTAAGGTCATGGAAATGTGAATAAAAGGAAGACAGGTACAAGAAATGTTTCAGGATAGAAATAAGATTTGGTGACTGATTGGATATATAGAGTGATTAAGAGTGAGAAGTTGATGATATCAGGATCACAAACTGGGAAACTGAAAGGATTATGATTCCCTAGGGGAAAAGATAATGAGTTAAGTTTATAGTATGTTGAGTTGGAGATGCCCACGGGATATCCAATTCATAGTGAATGGCTAGAGTTCAAGAGAGAGAATGGGCTGGATACATAAAGCTGAGAGTTATCAGCAGAGATAATTATTAAAACCACAAGATTTAATGAAGTCATGGGGTGTATAAAAAGACATTCAAGGCAACATGCAATTACATTCTGCAGGGGAGTTATCTGAGATGTCCAGTGGCAAACTTGATTAGCTTTAAGTTAGGATTTGAGAGCAGTTACTACAAGAGCCAAGTGTAGAAAGTTTTCCTTTGACTTGCCTGCCAAGATCTGGAAAGTAATGAGATAATCTATTCCCTCCAAATGTTATTCTGAAAGCAGGATGCCAGAGAGTGCTCCCCTGAAAAAATCATTCAAGTGAAAATATGAAAACTTAGCTTTAGAAGATGGACTGAGGGAAGGCATCAAGATCCAGACCTTCAAGAATCTGCTGGAGTCAGTCACTAGAATGCTTTACCATTCACTTTTGATTTAGTTTAGCAAATGTAATCCAGTCTATAATGAAGGATTCTTTGGGAGCAGCTAGGAGTCACAATGGTTGGAGTACTTGGTCTGGAGTCAGGAAGACTTGAATTCAAATGTAGCCTCAGACATTCGTTAGCTGTTTGACCTTGGAGAAGTCACTTCACCTCTGTTTATTTCAGTTATCTCTATTATAGCATCTACCTCTCAGGGTTGTTATAATCAAATGAAATAATTATAAAGTACTTAACACAGTGTCTGCCATATTGTAAGTGATATAGATGTTGATGATTAATTATTAACATTTTATTATTTGAGAGATTAGAATTTCAATGAGATAAGAGTTTAACATTAGTCAAAATAAACTATGAATTATTATTAGAATTCAGACCCTTAGTACAGATCCAGAATGAAGCACCAAGAAGGAAAGCCAGGGCTTGATCCTGGTCCCATCTATACAGAGTAGTTCAGTTTGAGCTCAGAATGCCATCTAGTGTTTTACTCAGAGATTGTATGCTGAGTAGATTTCCCAGGGTAGTCTCCATCTTTGTGCCAATGAAAAAGCAAATCTTCTGTGAATGAGATATTTTTTCCATTGTTTTTATTTCAAGTGAATTTCCTCATGTGAAAATATATATAGCCCACTTACTCAGGAGCCAGTTCAAATCAACATCAGACAATTACTAATAGTGTGACCCCAGGCAAGTCAATTAACCTTTGACTCAGTTTCCTCAAATGCAAAATGAACATAATAATATCACCTACTTCCCAGTGTTGTGACAATCTTGAGATAATATTTGTGAATCCCTAGGCAACTAATAAATGATTCTTCCCTTGCATTTCTATTTCTATTATTCTTGAGCTTTCCCATGGTACAGATTGGTAGACTTAGAGAGATACTTTTTCAACTTAAAATCATTGAGTTTAGATTTGTAAAACTCTTGACATTTATTTATTTACTTATTTTTAACCAAATATTACATCCCTGTCCAAGAACCCATCATCATTATATGTTAAATCCTGGGCCAGAAATTTAAATTCTTTTCTCAGTTACCAACTTCTTTTTTTAAATAATATTTTATTTCTCCCTAGTTCCAAGTTTTCTTTCTCCTTTTCTCTCCCCAAGACAGTAAGTAATTTGATATGTTATACATGTTCAATCATGCAAAGCATATTGTTGGGGGGCAGCTAGGTGGTGCAGTGGATAAAGCACCAGTCCTAAAATCGGGTAGACTTGAGTTCAAATTCAGCTTCAAACACTAATTGCCTAGCTATGTGACCTTGGGCAAGTCACTTAATCCCATTGCTTTAAATAAATAAAATAAAAAACATATTGTCATATTAGTTATGTCATGACAGAATAAACAGACTCAAAGGGAAAAAGCCATAAAAAATATAGAAAGTGAAAAATAGTATGCTTTGATCTGCATTCAGACTTTTAACAGTTCTTTTTTTTTCTTTTATGAGTTCTTTCTGTGAAGATAGATAGCATTTTTCACCATGAATCTTTTGGAATTATCTTGGTTCATTGTATTGCTGAGAATAACTAAGTCCCTCACAGTTGATCATCTTATAGTATGTCTTACTGTGTACAATGTTTTCCTGTCAAATACCATCTCCTTAGCCATCTCTTTACTTAATAGATCTTGTTTTTTCTTTTAAAACTCCTTTCAAGGAGTAGCAGTGACAAAAATATTTCCCCATTAAGGAGACTGACTCATCCTCATAGATAAAAGCTAAATACAATTTATAGAGACACATACGAACAAGGGACTTGATGATTATGCCACTGAATAATAGATTTTCTCATTATACCTTCTTACATGTACCACAGACTGAGATAGTCACAACTTGCCCCAACTCACCACAGTTCTATGTACTCTGATCATCAGTCAAGGACACATCTGATGACAGAGCCTGAGAACTGTTCTGTTGAATCTCTTTAGTATGTTGGTCTCTGACACATGAGGTCAGTGATACTTCTATTTCCCTCCTTCCCCTCCATATTTGTATTTTCCCACACCTACATAAGGCACCATACTTTAATATTTAATACATGTTTGCTGAATTGAATTGTAATCATCATTATTAGACAATGTCTTTTAGAATCTAAGAAGAGACTTCTGAGGTCAAAGAATCCAATCTGAAACCAAGCAAAAATCCCCCTCAGTCTCCCTGCCAATAGGTCATCTAGCTTTTATTATAAGATCTTCAGAGATAGAGATCTGCTTGAGACAATACATTCCACTTGATTAGCACTATTTGTCAGAAAGTTTTTCCTTATATTAGGTCAATCTACCTTTCTGCAGCAACATTGCTCTTTGAGGTCAAATAGATTAAGCTCAATTCCTCTTCCAACATGACAGACTCTCAAATATTAAAAAAAAAAAAATAAGAACTAACATTTATATAGCCTTTTTGAAAGATTTTATTTATTTTGAGTTTTACAATTTTCACCCTAATCTTGCTTCCCTCCCCCCACAAAAGGCAGTCTGTTAGTCTTTACATTGTTTCTATGGTATACATTGATCTAAGTTGAATGTGATGAGAGAGAAATCATATCCTTAAGGAAGAAAAATGAAGTCTAAGAGGTAGCAAAATTACATAATAAGATAATGGGTTTTTTTTAAAAGGTCTTTGGTTCAAACTCCACAGTTCTTTCTCTGGATACAGATGGTATTCTCCATTGCAGAGATCCCAAAATTGTGCCTGATTGTTGCAATGATGGAATGAGCAAGTCCATTAAGGTTGATCATGTTGCTGTTAGGGTGTACAATGTTTTTCTGGTTCTGCTCATCTGGCTCAGCCTCATTTCATGCAAGTCCTTCCAGGTTTCCCTGAATTCCCATCCCTCCTGGTTTCTAATGGAACAATAGTGTTCCATCACATACATATACCACAGTTTATTAAGCCATTCCCCAATTGATGCACATTCATTTAATTTCCAATTCTTTGCCACTACAAAGACGGCTGCTATGAATATTTTTGTACAAATGATGTTTTTACCCTTTTTCATCATCTCTTCAGGGTACAGAACCAGTAGTGGTATTGCTAGATCAAAGGGTATGTACATTTTTGTTGCCCTTTGGGCATAATTCCAAATTGCTCTCCAGAAAGGTTAGATAAGTTCACAGCTCCACCAATATTGTATTAGTGTCCCAGATTTCCCACATCCCTTCCAACATTGATCATTGTCCTTTCTGTTCATAATGGCCATTCTGAGAGGTGTGAGGTGGTACCTCAGAGAAGCTTTAATTTGCATTTCTCTAATAAGTAATGATTTAGAGCAATTTTTTATATGACTATGGATCACTTTGATTTCATCTGTAAATTGCCTTTGCATATCCTTTGACCATTTGTCAATTGGGGAATGGCTTGGTTTTTTTTTTAAATTTAACTCTCTATATATTCTAGAAATGTGTCCTTTGTCAGAAATACTAGTTGTAAAAGTTGTTTCCCAATTTACTACATTTCTTTTGATCTTGGTTACAGTGGTTTTGTCTGTGCAAAAGCTTTTTAATGTCATCAAAATTATCGTTTGTTTTTAATGATGTTCCCCATCTCTTCCTTGGTCATAAACTGCTTCACTTTTCACAGATCTGACAGGTAAACTACTCCTTGATCTTCTAGTTTGCTTATAATATTGTTTTATATGTCTAAATCCTGTATCCATTTTGGTCTTATCTTGGTATAGGGTGTGAGGTGTTGATCTAATCCAAGTTTCTTCCAATTTTCCCAACAGTTTTTTATCAAAGAGAGAGTTTATATATAGCCTTTTAAAGTTTGCAAAGTGCTGTATAACTATTATCTTAATCAGTCCCCACAGCAGTTCTGTGAGGTAGGTACTGTTATTATCCCCCCTTTACAGATGAAGGTTCTGAGGTTAAGAGAGAGTAATTTGTTCAAGTTCACATAAATTAATAACTGAGGCAGTATTTGAACTCAGGTCTTCTTGACTTCAAGTTCAATACTCTAAAGATAGCTTTTTTGCCCTCTGACCCAATTTTCTCTCATCCAGATTAAACAACTCCAATTCTTTGAAACTTCCCATGGGGCTGGAATGGATGACAAAAGAAATCTAAAGGTAATGGGACACCAATGTGTAGCTTATCACCTCCCAAATTCCTGACATAGTTCTGACTCCAGAACTTCTCTTATTCCCTGGGAATCTGAACAGGGATAAGACATATGACTGACTTTGGCCATTTCTTGGAGCCTGTTTCTGTACTGATCCCAACACAAGCAAGGAACTGTCTCAGATATTCTTTGTGTGAGTTCCAAGTTCTTCACTGATATGCTTCACTGATATGGTTGTGAGGTCACATTGATAGGGTATGTTCTAATTGGTCAGGAGGCATGCAGCTTCTCAGAGTGTCCTTTGGTTATGGGCAGTCATTGGATTATTCCCCTTGGATCTTCCATTCTTCTATTTTGCTATTATGGACAGTCCATCTTACTGCACAGATTGGGGAGAACTGAGAATTCAAGTAGGAATAAGGACCAGGAGGGTTGTATAGAGAGGGTAGAAGGGAAGGTCAGAGGAAGAAGGAAGATCAGATCCCCAGAGGCAATGTGGTGTAATGGAAAGAGCACCAGACCAGAAGTTGGCACTGCCACTAACATGGTGACTAACTTTAGGCAAGCTCATTTCCTGGGACTCAATTTCTGTCTTTGTAAAATAAATAGCTAGGTTGGTTCAGTGGATAGAGTATAAGGCCTGGGGTCAGAAAGACCTATCTTCCTTAGTTACAATCTGGCCTTGGATACTAACTAGCTGTGCAACCTTGGGCAAGTCACTTAGCCCTGTTTGCTTCAGTTTCTTCACCTGTATTCTTTGGCCACTGCAGTATATTTGCCAAGAAAGTCCCAAATGGTTCAAGAAGAGTTGAACATGACTGAACAACAACAAAATAAGGAGATTGGACTAGACAACCTCAAAGGACCCTTCCTGTTCTGATTTATGAATCTATCATTCTTTCCTAGAAAATTATAACAAAAGTTATTCCACCGTCCTCAAAAAAGATTCAGAAAGTGAGTTAAAGGCAATTAAATTCTTGGATGAGTATGATAAGACAGCCCAAGCTGTGTGGAATGAGTACATGGAGGCTGTTTGGAAGTACAGCACCAATATCACCGAGCATAACTGCAGGAGGATGGTGGGTGCCTTTAACTCTGCCCTCCTCCCCCCACCTTTTCCCTCTCTCCTCAAACTCCCAGGGATTTGTCCTATATTTTTATCCTTAATACCAATGTCCCAGTGAATTTTTGGGAACCTTACACCACTTATCCAGAGTGTGAGAGAATGGAAATAGCCCCAAATCCCCTAGAATTATTCCCCATTAGGTTTTTTCTTATCCAGGCTTAAATGCCCCATCCCCTCCAGTTCTTTGAGATTTTCTATGGGGCTGGGTTGGATAAAAAGAAAAATCTAAAGGCAATGGGACACAGATTCGGGGCTTATTACCTCCCAAGCTCCCAGATTTTTTGAAAGTCTAGTGTAGCAGAGTACACTTGTTTAGGAAGATGTGGGTTCAAATTTGATCACCCTCAGAATAACTGTGTAACTTGGGACTTAATATCCATGGACTTCAATATTGTAAACTGAAGGATCTCTAACAACTCTGAATCTGTCTTCCAAGTGCCCTTTTATTGTCTTCTCAGGTTTTCTAGGAAGGGACAGAGTATCCTTGGTGATGTGGTCCCTGAGTCAGGATTAAATGATCTATTAAGAGCAGAGTTGAAAGTTCTCAGTGCCTCTCCTCTCCAGGCTCTGGACCTGTACCTTTTTCCTACCTGCCTGTGCATCCTGCATCTGAGTTCCCAGTTCCTTTTTCTTACCCAGACCAGATTATTCCTAGTTTGGCATTCTCCCAAAGCTGTGAATCTGGACACTGAAAGAGTTTTCTGCCTGGAGAAAACTAGTAGAAGCAAGGATTGGGGTAGAGGAAGAAAGAGGATGAAGTGTCTCTAAAACTAAATTTGGACACTGTGTTTTTTTCCCCATGACCCCTTAACTCCCTTTAAAAGCTCCCAGGGAGCTTCCCTTTCTTCTCTATCATGAGTCATTCTATGACCTCCTCTTTCTTGGACTCTCCCCAGCTGAAAAAGAGTCTCCTGTTGGCTCAGCATACATCATATTATGGTAAAAAAGCTCGCCACTTTAACACTACCAACTTTGTGAACCCACTGCTGGAGCGCATCCTAAGGAAGCTGAGGGATATGAAGAGGGCCAGTCTACCCAAGAATGACCTTAAAGAGGTGATAGGTTCAGACCAAAGACCATTTTCACCAAATGTTTTCTGGGCTCTTATGGGGCTCAGACTCTCATGATCCCTCCCTGCCCAATAAAAAAAAAAATGAAGAGGGCTTAGGGAAACATCTGTTGATGACTGACTCTTTGGAAACAGACAGATTGAGGGAGTCAGAATGGAAGGTCTAGGAAACTGGGAACCCATAGAAAGTCAAGAAAGCCATAGGCTTATGAAGAGTGATTTCATTTGTTATTTATTCAGGCTGGTTTCCTGAATATGGGATAAGAAGGAATAAATATGCAAGTGACATCTCTTAGTACTTTCAATTGTCACTGGGGTGGGGGTGTGGAGGTAGCAAAAATTTGATATTTGTAGGAAACTGTGCCCTTCCTATGAACTTTGGGTCTTGGGGGTGACATAAGACAGAAGATAGATTTGATTAATAGTGCATTCTTCTTGATGGAACATAAGGAAAGATTGAGAATTGGCAGAATAGGAGAGATATATTTGAGGGTGGGGGTGTGAGATGGGGGTGAAGAGTAAAATCATGCTTGTGGGGTAACATATATCCTATTCTTCCCATTCCAGTACAATGAACTTCTAACAACTATGGAGAAAATCTACAATTTGGCTGATGTGTGTTTAGAAGAGGGACCTTGCATTCCCCTAGAGCCTGGTGAGCCTAGAAACAAAGGTGCAACTCTCCTGCCCTCCACTAGGTCCTTTTCAATGCACACTCTTCCATCTTCTTACTCTGCTGGATAAGGAAAGTCTACACTGCCTGGGAGATGTCACTGGTCCTACCTTCAACCCTTATCAGGGTCTAGAAAAAGGAAAGGGGTAGGAAGAGGGCATTATTAATAGAAAACCCAAGTAACCATGACATGATTGGGACTGGAGAGAAAAAAACCCTAGAGACCTTCATCCTTGCCCTCTGGTTCTTAAACATATTTGCATTATGGATTCCTTTGGCAGACTAGTGAAACATATGAATTCCTCAGAATAATGTTTTTAAATGCATAAAAATCATAGTATTACAAAGGTTAATGAAAGTAATTTTCTTATACGAGTTCAATGACCTTCTGAAATCAACAATTGAGGATTCCATGGACTCCAGATTAAGACCCCCTGCTCTAGAGTGTACATTTGCTTGGCACTTTTATTAAGTCTTTATGAGGCTTCTAATCTTTGCCCTCATCTTATGTGAGTCTAGAGGGAGACTGTGAGACTACAGAAATTATATGGAGACTAAAGAATAGGGCACAGCAAAGAAGAAATGGGAATGAAGAGTATGGGGCCATTTCTTCCCAAAAGATTTTGCAGAGAAGGGTTAGTGTTTTTGGGGTGGGAAGAGGACTTGGAAAATGGTAGCAAGGGTCTAGGAATGTAAAAACTGGATATCAGTCATGATTTCTTCTTCTCTGAACTCAGACCTTACAGATATAATGTCCTTTTCTCGGAATTATGATAAACTACTTTGGGCCTGGCAAAGTTGGCGGGATTCTGTGGGCCGGCAGCTCCGTCCCCTCTTCAGTCGCTATGTGGAGCTCAGCAACAAGGCTGCTAGGCTCAATGGTAAGACAAATGGGACCCTGAATCCCTCATAGTTCTCCAGTGGCTTCTTGGATTCAATAATCCCCTAAATCTCCTCAGAAATTTCTAGTTCATTGAAGATCAAAACACCTCAATGGCTCCTGGCTCATGGAGGACACTGATCCCATAAAAGGGGAAAGAAAGTTTGGAGGTATGTTCTAGAAGAGGGTGGGCCTGACTATAGGGGGAAAGAACCCCAGGGAGAGAATTCTAAGTAAACTAATTTCCTTTCCCCAGGTCCTAGAGTTGGGATAGGAGATAAAATAAGGACTATAATATATATATGCAACTTGTTACTTTTCAAAGCTTTTTCCCATTGCTTTTTTTTACGGGCTTTTTTTTTGAAAGGCAAATGGGGCTAAGTGGCTTGCCCAAGGCCACACAGCTAGGTAATTATTAAGTGTCTGAGACCGGATGGATTTGAACCCAGGTACTCCTGACTCCAGGGCTGGTGCTTTATCCACTCTGCCTCCTAGCTGCCCCTTTCCCATTGCTTTTCAGTTGTTCAATCGAGTCCAACTCTTCATGACCCCACAAACCATAGCACTCCAGCTTTTCTAGCCATTATCTCTTGAAATCTGTCCAAGTTCGCGTTTGTTATTTCCATAACATAATTCTTCATCTCATCCTTTGCCATTCTCTTTTTCTTTTGCTTTCAATCTTTCCCAACATCAGGGTCTTTTCCAATAAGTCCAAAGTATTTAAACCTCAGCTTCAATATTTGACCTTCCAGTTGAAGTATTGATGGTTTGATCTCCTAACTATTCAAGGGAGTCTCAAAAGTCTTCTCCAGCACCAAAATTTGAAAGTAAATTCTGTGTTCAACTGTCCTTATAGTTCAATTTTCCCAGACGTATATTGCCACTGGAAAATCATAGCTTTGACTATTTCAGAGTTTTGTTGGCAAAATAATGTCTCTGCTTTTTAGTATGCTGTCCAGATTTGTCATAGCTCTCCTTTCAAGGAGCAAGCTTCTTTTAATATCATGGCTGCAGTCACCATCTGCAGTGACCTTTGAGCTGAAGAATATAAAATCTGACACTGCCTCCATTTCTTCTCCCTCTAGTCGTTAGGAAGTTATAGCACCAGTTGCCAAGACTTTTTCCCCAAAAACGTTAAGCTTCAAGTCAGCTTTTATACTCTCCTCTTTCACCCTCTTCAAGAGGCTTTTTAATTCCTCTTCACTTTCTTCCATCAGAGTAGAATCGTGAATATCTGAGATCATGAATATTTCTCCCAATAACCTTAATTCTAGTTTTCGATTCATCCAGCCTGGTAGTTCACATGATATATTCTGAATATAAGTTAAATAAGATGACATATACAGCCTTTTTGTACTCCATTTCCAATTTGAAACCAATCAATTGTTCCATGTTTGGTTCTAACTGTTACTTCTTGGCCTGTATACAGAGGAGACAAATAAGATAATCTTTTACTCTCTTCTCTTTGAGGACCTGTAAAATTTTGTGGTGATCCAAACTAGCAAAAGATTGAATGTTGTCAGTGAACAGATTAAAAAAAAAAACAAACTCCCTTACTTGCACCATAAACCAGAGGATGTTGGCAGTTTGTCTAGTTCTCTGTCTCTGAAAACTAGCCTTTTCTTATGATAATCTTTGTTTCACATATTGCTGAAGCTTTCTTTGCAGAATCTTAAGCATAACCTTGCTGGCCCATGAAATGAGTGCAATTATTGGGTAATTTGAATATTGCCCTTCTTTAGGATTGTAACATAATCTCATTTTTTCCAATCTAGTTGTGCTTTCCAAATTTGTTGATATACTGAGTGCAGCACTTAAATAGCATCATCTTTTAGGGTTTTAAATAACTCAGCTGGAATTTTTTCACCTCTAATACCTTTATTGTTAGCAATAATTAAGGTCCACTTGACTTCATTCTTTAGGATGTCTGGCTCTAGATCAATAACCATACTATTCTTAGTCATTGGTTACTGATGATGTTAAAATATTTCTTGTATAATTCTTTTGTGCATAGTAAATTGCTTCAGCTTCTGCTAAATCCCTTTTTTTTTGTTTTTTATCTTGCCCATTTTTGTATGAACTTTCCCTTAATATCTCTAATTTTCTTGAAGGCATCTCTTGTCTTTCCCATTCTATTTTTTTTATTCTGTTTCTTTGCATTACTCATTTAAGAAAGGCATCCTCATCTTTCTTCCTATCCTTTGGATTTCTGCATTCAGTTTGGGTATATCTTTCCCTCTTTCCTTTCTCTCTTGCTTTCCTTTTCTCCTCAGCTATTTATAAAGTCACATTGGACAGACATTTTGCTTTCTTGCTATTCTTTTTCTTCATGATTTTTTTTGTTGCTGCCTCTGTACAATATTGTGAACTTTTGTCCCTAGTTCTTCAGATTCTAACTACTAGACCTAATCCCTTAAATCCATCCATCACCTCCACTTTATATTCATAGGGGATGCTATTTAGGTTATATCTAAGTATTTTCCCCACCCATTACCTAATTTGATCTTTTCAACAATCCTGTGAAGTCATGAGGGCAGTTGCAAGAGATGAAATAACTTGACCAAAGGTTATGCAGTTAACAATGGTAGAATTATAATCTAATTCTTCTGACTCCTAATGCTGTACTCTTCAAAGATCACTAGAGAACTCTGAAGCTAGGGAGATAGATGGGAGGGGTTCTAGAGAAAATAGTTGACCTGACCTGAGCTTCCTTTTTCTTTTTCCATCTTTTCCATTCCAGGACACAAGGATACTGGGGACTCATGGAGAGCAATATATGAGTCACCCACCTTAGAGACAGACCTTGAGCATCTCTTCCATGAAGTAAAGCCACTCTACTTAAACCTACATGCTTATGTGCGTCGAGCTCTTTACCATTTCTATGGGTCTCAAAACATTAACCTAAGAGGGCCCATTCCTGCCCATCTATTGGGTAAGTTAAGGGTAGGAGAAAGGCAAATCTAAACAGAGAGCTAGGGGAATTTGAGAAAAGCAGGAGCGTTTCCAGGATATAAGGATGGAGAGTTAAGGGAACAAGGATCTAAACCTGATGAAGAAGTGGAGGTTATCAGAGAGAAGATAGTGTGGGCATAGTGGAAAGAACACTGGATTTAATATCAGTCATTCTGGGTTTAAAATCTGACTCCACTACTTACTGCATTTGTGACCTTGGGCAGGTCAGTTCTCTGTACCTGTTTCCTCATCTTTAATGAGGGAACTGGACTTGATCAAAGGTTCTGGCATAAACCTTTTTTTTGTCTCATGGATCCCTCTAGGAGTCTGGTGAAGCTTATGAACCCCTTCTTAGAATGATGTTTTTAAACACATAAAATAAAATACATAGGAATCCAAATGAAACAAAATGTATTGAAATATAGATATGAAAATAAATTTTAAAACAATAGTCCCCCCCCAAAAAAAAACAATAGTCCCTAAGTTAGACTCTAAGGTTCCTTCTCTGATATTCTCTGATCCTGCATCAAGGTATTAGGGATCAGAAACGGTGATGAGGAAGGTCAGAAAGACTAGGAAATTGAGGGGATATCCTTCATTTGGGGTATGACTGAACAATTCGTCTTATATGATTGTGATGGAATAGTAATGTACTATAAGAAACCTTGACTTAACATGAACTGATTCAAAGTGAAATAAACATAGCCAGGAGAAGAATGTACATGGTTACAGAAAAATTGTTAGAAGATCAACTGTGAATAACTAAGCAATACAACGATCCAAGACAATTCCAAAGACTTATTGATAAAAAATGCTGTCAACCTCCAGAGGAAAAAACTGACAGAGTCTGGATGCAGATCAAGCATACTTTTTTATTTAACTGTATTTTTCTTGGGTGTTTTGTTTTTGTTTTTGGTTTTTTTGGTCTGTGTTTTCTTCCACCATGTGGCTAATATGGAAATGTGTTGCTTGTCTTCTCAATAAGGGGAGATGAGACATAGAAACAATTTGGAACTCCAAATTTAAAAAAAAAAACAAATGTTAAAAATTATTTTTGCATATAATTGAGAAAAATAAAATATTTAAAAGGAAAATAAAGAAAGATCAGGTAGGAGTGACCAGAAGGATCAGATAGCAATGGGGGTGAGAAGGGACCTTGTGCTTCTTTTCTTTCCCTGATAGCAAATAAAAGCACATTTCTCTCCTTCTTCCTTTCTCCTTCCTCCTTTCTCCTCCTCTCCTTCTCTCCTCCTTTGACCCTCCTGCTATTCTTTCTAGGGAATATGTGGGCTCAGTCCTGGACCAATATCATTGACCTAGTCATACCTTTTCATTCAGCCACCAAAATAAATGCCACCATACTCATGAGAAACCAGGTCAGTATTTAATATGATTCTCTCTCCACTGTTTTGATCTCCAACTCTATTACACTACCTTTCACACTCCCCCGTTTCTATTCTGCCCCAGTAAATGGAGGAAGGATGAGTTCCCTGTTGCCATGGCAAGTTGGAGTGGGAGTAACCCATAAGGGTAGTTAGGTGGCACATTGGATAAATCACTGGGCTTGGAGTGAGGAAGATGAAAGTTTGAATCCAGCCTCAGACATTTGCCACTTACTAGCTGTGTGACTTTGGGCAAGTCACTTAACCTTGATTGCCTCTCCTCCAGGGCTGTCTCCAGTCATCCTGATTCATATCTGGTCACTGGACTCAGATGATTCCAGAGGAAAAAAACGAGGTTGATAAACCAGCAAATTCTACCCCCCCACACACTCAAAACCAATTCATGTGCTTGTCATGACATCACCTCCCTGATGTCATGGTCCTCTTCAAGAATGAAGAGCAAACAACACCAAACAGTAATCCATATTCCCCTCTTGGCTTTGTAGCTTTGGACACCCTTTAAGATGTTTGAGGAGGCTGACAAATTCTTCCAGTCTCTGGGGTTGCTCCCTGTTCTCCCTGAATTCTGGACCAAATCAATACTGGAGAAGCCATGGGATGGAAGAGATATGGTGTGTCGAGCCTCTGCCTGGGACTTCTACAATGGCAAGGACTTCAGGTGCTCATGAAAGAGGGTGATATTTAGAATCCATTGAAAAGTGATATATGTGACAGCCTGGTTCTGACATCAGAAAAATCTTTATTTCTCTGTCTTTTTATTTCTTTCTCTCTTTCTCACTCCTCTCTCTGTCTTTTTCTCCCTCTATCTCTCTCCTATCTTCCTATCTGTCTTTTTTATTTTTTTCTCTTTCTCTTTCTCTCTCTTCTCCTTTCTGCCTCTGCATCTGTTTTTCTGTATTTCTGTCTGTCTCTCATCTTTTTGATAATTGAATTCAATCATCTAAGTCAGAAATAGGGAACATCTTTCCTTCCAAGGGTCATTTGGCTATTTATAACATTTGTGGAGCATAAAAATTGTCAACTCAAAAAATTAGCATGATACATTTTATTTGATCAAAAATTTGCTTAATTCACCCTAAAAGTTCTGATATTTATCAGATTTCAAGTCCTACCTGAAGTTACCAAGGCCAGACCAAATGATTTAGTGGGCCTGCTGGCCAGACTGATCTAGGAAATGAAAGGTTGTTTAAACTCAAAAGTCTACCAAAAAGGATTGTAAAAAATTTATCTTTGTATGTAATTGAAAAAAATAAAATAAAATTATATTCAAAAAAAAAAGAAAGAAAAGAAAGGCAGTTTAGTGCAAGGACAAAAACACTGGGCTTATAGTCAAAAGATCTTGGCTTTTGTTCACCCTGTGATCTTAAACAAGTCACTTCCCTTTTTGAAACCTCAGTTCCCCATCTATAACATAAAAAATAGACTAAATAAACTCTACTAATCCTTCTACTATCCCTAATAGTCTATAATTAGATCACATTAGGGACACAGAACCCCATTCTTATTTAGTTATCCAAACTAACATTTTAGAATCATGACAGTTGAGAAGTTTTTCTCTCTGAAGAATAATGGAAATCTCTCCTGCTAAATAAGACATCATTTCCTTTTGTTAAGGCAGTGTGATTCCTGGCGGAACTAACTAATTGATATTCCTCTCATAAAACTCTTCCATAGATTAAATGAATACAAGAAACACTTTTTTAAAGCATTAACTGTGCAGAGCCCAGTAGAGAATTCAAGAAGTGTAAGATAGGATTACAGTCAGTTTTAGGAACTAAGATATAAGGGCATGGAAGTCTATGCCACAATAGTTAATGAAAAATGACATTCATATAAGAGGCAGTACAAGAACAATGAATAGTCAAATGAGTTATATTGGCAATAAATACCATGAGTTTAGAAGCAATATAAATGCCTCGAGATTAGAGGAGGAAGAAATTTCTGAGTTGGGAGTATTCATGGGAGACTTCGTGGAGGAGGGGAGACGAGTTGGATCTTAAAAGATGGGTAAAACTCAAGTCCTGGGTGTCATAGTAGATTCTGAAATTAGGAATATTCATCTCCCTGAATTCAAAACTGGCCTCAAGACATTCAACAGCTGTGTGACCTTGGGCAAGTTACTTAATACTGTCTCAGTTTTCTCATCTATAAAGTGAGCCTGAGAAGGAAATGGCCAGCTACTCCAGTATCTTTGCCAAGAAAATCCCAAATGGAGTCACAAAAAATCAAAAACTAATGAACAAAAAAATGGTTCTTGGGGCAGTAAGGTAGTGCAGTGGATAGAGTGCTTGGGCTTGGTGGCAGGAAGACATTTATTAGCTGGATAACCCTGGGCAAATCACTTCATCCTATTTGCCTCAGTTTCCTCTTCTGTAAAATGAGCTAGAGAAGGAAATGACAAATCACTCCAGTATCTTTGCCAAGAAAATCCCAAATGGGGTAACAAAGAGTTAGACTTGACTGAAAATGATTCAAAAATAAGGTCTTAAAGGAAACAATGAAGTTATCCACTTAAATTCAGGACTTAGAGCTGAAAGACACTTCAAAATCATTTAGCTGAGTCCTTCACTAGGAAACAATTTATTCAATTTACTCAGGTGGTAAAAATCAAAGTCAGGATTCCAACCCAGGTCTTATGATAGTTTCTCTTACATAGTCTAATCAATTCTAGTCATTTTACCTATTCCACCTAAACTTTTCCTCAATTAAACCTTTACTTTCCTCTTGCCCTTTATTTTTTGCTTTAGGGTAAAGCAGTGCACTATGGTGGACATGGAAGATCTGATGTCCACCTTCCATGAGATGGGTCATATCCAATATTTCATGCAGTACAAGAATCTGCCGTTATTACTCAGAGAGGGTGCCAACCCAGCCTTCCATGAGGCTATGGGGGATGTGTTATCTCTCTCTGTCTCCACCTCCAATTACCTGCACAACTCAGAGCTGCTGATCACTGAAGCTGAGGACTATGGTGACTGGAATTTGTGGGTGGGATGGCTCCTCAGAAGGAGGCCTGAAAAGGGAGACTTGTGGGAAATGGAGGTGCTAGATTTTGTGTAAGAAGGAAGATGGGCTCAAAATGTTTATTGGAGGAAACTAGGTGGGGAAAGGAAGATCAATCAGTCAATTAAATTCCTACTATGTGCAGGCACTGTGCTAACTATTGGGGACACAAAAGGAGGCAAAAGACAATCCCTACCCTCAAGGAATTTACAACCTAATGGAGAGAAATAACATGAAAACAGATGCATACCTATATACATACATACATACACATACATAGGGCAGCAAGGTGGCACAATGAATAGAGCACTGGTCTTGGAGTCAGGAGGAAAAGAGTTCAAATCCAGCCTCAGACACTTAGCTGTTTGGCCTTGGGCAGGTCACTTAACAGTGATTGCCTCACATCCAGGGCCATCTCTAGACATCCTGTTTCATATCTGTCTACCAGACTCATATGACTCTGGAGGATTAAGTGGGGATGGTAACTTAGCACAGCACCCCCCATTTAAATCCAATACATGTGCTTGTCATGTATCACCTCCCTAATGTCAGAATGAAGGACAAACATACATACTTACATGAACACATACATAGACACAAAGTAAGATATACAAGATAAATAGGAAATAATTAAAAGAGGAAAAGTGGTAGAAGAAGGAAGGGTTAGGGACGGCTTCTCGTAGAAGGTGAGATTTTAGAGCATGGAGTTCAGACATTTGGTTTGGAGGTCCTTCCTATGGCACTATCAGTGTCTCCCTAAAAAGTTAAATGAAAGGAGAAACTAGAAGACAAAGATGACATCTGATGGTCCGTTTTGACATCAATGGTTTGTGGTCCTAGGACTGAGGGAGGAAGGGTTCTAAGATTAATGGAGTTGCAAAACTGACTGAACTAGGTTTCTTATCTACAGAAAGTGAGATCAACTTCCTTATGAGCATAGCACTGGGAAAGATTGCCTTCATCCCCTTCAGCTACCTGGTAGACCAGTTTCGATGGAAGATCTTTGATGGTCAAATCAGCAAGGAATTTTATAACCAGGAATGGTGGAACCTGAGGTCTGGGAATATTTTGACATTTTGTATCTCAAGACCCTCTCTTGTGGGGATGGTAATAGAGAAACCTCTCAAGGTTTGGCCAACTTCTGTAATACTACTGACTGGTGTGTCCCTGAATCTCAGTCCAGAGTAGTCTTAATATGAGTGTGTGAAGGAAGATGCTGTTATGATCTTTTTTGACAGAAACTGAGGTAGAGGTTAAATGACTTACCCAGAGTCACACAGCTGGTATGTATTTAAGATAGGATTCAAACTCAGTTCTTTCTGACTTCACTCCCAGCAGTCTTATGTACTGCATCAACTGTGTAACTTTGAGCAAATCATTTACCTTCAGTGGATCTCATTTTCTTAGCCTTATAAATTGGGAGTGGCTAGACTCCATGGCTTCTGAAACTCCTTCCATTTCCTTCTATTACTCTCTATTTACTACCCAATATTTGTCTTGTAAACCTGTTTCTAAGAACCCAGTCATCACTGGCATCCTTCTGTATAAGTAGGTCCCATTTTCTTACTTAGGCTGTCAGTGGTAGAAGGAAAGAGTAGCTCATGACAACAGAAGACTCATCCCTTTAAATCTGTTCTGCAATTTTAGGTGCCCTTCAAATGAGGGCCTGGCCTAAATAGCAGGCTCTAGATCCATGTTCCTAACCATGTACAAATAGTAAGCCAAAGGGAATATGTCCTTTCCTTACCTTAAATCTTCAAACCATAATATTAATACAATTAACATGAGTGGAATGGGAAAAACATTGCAATTTGTGAGAATCAAGAGAGCTGGCTCTGATATTAGCTGCATTAGGAGCATTCCAAATGGGAAATGATCTAAGAAAGGGTATAGAGGTAGAAAAGTTCAAGGAGTAATATTAAACGATTCACTTTGGCCACAGCAGAAGGTTTTGGGGGGGGGAGGCAGTGTGTTAGTGGCAGTTAAGACCAGAGAGATACACTTAAACCTCTCTGAACCTGTTTCCTCATCTATAAAATGAGGCTAATAATTGTGCTATCAACCACATAAGTTTGTTGGGGGAAAAGCATTTTGTAAACATGACAGTTTTTTTAAAAAATCTATGATTTCTTCAGTTCAGGGAACTCTGCAGTATGGGAGCTATATCCACAGACTGTAATCTTTCTGTGATTTAAGGGTTGTTTTGGGGAGTTTCCTGAGGAACAGATTAAATGACATCACCCAGCTAGTAAGTGTCAGAGGTGAACTTTAGATGGTCTTTCTGATTCCAAATCCAACATTCTATCTGCTAAGCAGACAATTCTGAAACTTTTCAGTCTCATGACTCTTTTCCACTTTAAAAATTTTTTATATTATGTTTATGTGGATTATATCAATGTTTATCATATCAGAAATTAAGATGTCTTATATTGTTTTGAAAATAATTTTGACCCTCAGACCCTTAAAAGATCTTGGGAACCCCAGGAGATCCCTGGACAATATTTTGAGAATTGATACACTAAGCCACAAAATTTCTACTTGGAAACCAAGTATTTTGTAATTATTAGTTATTTATACAAAAGTAAGGTATTATTAGCTTGGAATTTATAATTGAATATAAAACATTAACATCAGCAATAAGGCAGCAAATATTATCTATTTATTTCAGAATCTGGTCTCCATCACTTCTTTCTCAGTCATTCCACACCTCTCCCTACATTTGATCTACTGGACAGAGAATTCCATTTGGAGTTCAAAAGAACTAGATTCAAATTCTGGTTCTGAGAATAAGTGATTTTAAAAAAAATGGAATTAAGTAACTTGCCCAGGGTCACACAGCTTGTGTCACATTTAATCTTAGGTCCTCCTTACTTCAGGGTCAGTGTTCTATTCACTAGACCACCTGATGATCCTCACCTATGTGATTTTAAAAGAATTTTTAATTCCTCAACTGTAAAAGGAAGGAATTGGAATGTTTGATCCCTACAGTTCCTTTTCCACTCTAAATATATGATAATATGAACCTACCAACTGAAAGATACTTAATTGGGAAATTGGAATCATCAATATTCCAGCCCTGGTTCTGCAACCATCTTGGAAGAGTCCCTTATAGTTTAATCTTTCCCATCTGTTAGGTATGGGAGAATAATACCTACTGTTTGAGGGAACAAATGAAATAATGAAAAAGGCAGGGAGGCATAGTGAATAGAGATATAGAATCACAGGCAGGAAGAAGTTCACATCCCACTTCTGACACACACTGACTGTGACCCTAGGTGAGTTAATCTAACTTTTCTTAATCCCAGTTTCATCATTTGTAAAATAGCTCCTACCTCATGGGTTGTTGTTGTGATGATCAAATGAGATAAAGGATGTAAAATGTTTTGCAAACTTTAAAGCATTTTATAAGTAGTATAAACTAGCTTTTATTATTAACTTTTCAGTACCCCAAGTATCCCTCTAATTCATTTAAGATTATAAAATGCAGAACTATAGTTGATCTTCATTAAGAATGGGATTTTTCCAAGCAAGGATTCCCTACCAACAGAAAGACAAAATTGAACCGAAAGAAAAAAAGAGACAATAGATAAGAAATTACTTTGCAAAATCAAAAGTTGCTGCTGTCAACATGATCATTTGTCATATTGTCCATTGCTAGGGTAAGATATCAAGGAATATGCCCACCAGTGCCAAGGTCAGAGGAAGACTTTGACCCAGGTTCTAATTACCACATTGCTGGCAACGTGCCTTATATCAGGTAAAGTTTTGGATGTTACATACAGGGCCCATAAATCAAACCTTTCCATTAGACAAACTCTTATGTGTTTCAAAGACAATCAGGACTGTCACTTCACATTAGTTCTTTTGTAAGCAAATAAATGTCTTTGGAGCAGTACTACATGGAATCTCATCTGTTCCTTACAATTAAATCCTGCCCTGAGATCCAATTTCCCCTCAGATGGGCAGAGAGCTCAGGACATCAGTCAGGTCCCAGAAGGAATGGGAAAGGGGTTTAAGAAGAAATCCTGAACTAAAATGAACTAAAAATGGCTTTCCTTGCTTCAGAATTTTGTCAAGTCTTTCATTTTTACTACAAAGAGGGAGGTAAAGGGGAGATATGTGACCAGAAGTCAGAGGAAGGAAAAATGTCTGCACCAGGACAGGACATTTTATAAAGCAACCAGAACCACACAAGGATATAGCATTCAAAACTATCAAGTTTCAAGAAGGTGTTTGTTCATCTTAAGGCCAATATCATCTCACCTTGGGGAAAGAGGAGCAGTTTCTTGAATAGAGTAGCTGGGGGATATTCCCCATATTTCTCTCCTAGTTCTCAGGCCAAGTTGGTCCTAGAGTTTAAAGAACCAGAGACACAGTCCAAACTGGGGTGCAGGCCTAGGCAATTTAGTCCCATATATGATGAGACTTGGGTTAAATGGAGCCATGATGAAGTCTCTAGAAAAACCAAATCCTCCAGGAGTCTTTAGAGGCATCAGAGTAGATTTCCAGATGGTTCCTGTCTCCAGAGCTCCTTTTCAACTTTTCCCCCACCCCCTTTTGTCTCTTCTGCTTAGGTACTTTATCAGTTTTGTGATTCAGTTCCAATTTCATGAAGCCCTGTGCAGAGTCTCGGGCCACAAAGGCCCCATGCACAAATGTAATATTTTCAACTCTCAAGAGGCAGGAAAACTCCTAGGGTGAGTCTGTTGGCCTATTCTGATCCTTAAGAAGTTCCAAGACATTCTTTGGAAAAGTTAACCCAACCTTGAGCAAATAGAAGAATTTATTCACTTTGTAATCAATCTTCTAAGAGTTATATGACTTCAAAATCATAAAATGTGAACCTGAAGGCCTCTTTAATGTATTTAGTTCAACTTCTCATCTTATAACCCAAGAAAGTGAGTCAACAGAGAGGAGAAAATCATGCTCTCATTGATTGTCATTTGTAAACTCAAGATCATCTTGGACATCTTCTGGGGAAGGTCAAGAACTGGATCCTAGAGCAGGTCCTTTCCTGTCTCTTTAACGAGTATTTGTATGAAAAACACCTTTTAAAATATCCTAAAATCATACTGCCTTCTTTTCTTCACAAGGAAATTGCAGTGGTAGAAAAAAATAGAAAGTGAAAATCTTCAGATTATCTTCTGCTTTCTTTGTTCCTAACTCAAACTCTCCCATTTTGTTATTTCAGAGTTGGGTTTTTTATTATTCTTTTTTTTAGGTTTTTGCAAGGCAAATGGGGTTCAGTGGCTTGCCCAAGGCCACATAGCTAAGTAATTATTAAGTGTCTGAGATCAGATTTGAACCCAGGTACTCCTGACTCCAGAGCTGGTGCTTTATCCACTGCGCCACCTAGCTGCCCCATTTTTTATTATTCTTAAGTGTACTCGATCTTATTATTTTTGAATTTTCTTTTACTTTGGATAAAAGCAATTTTTCCAATTTATCAAGGTGACTTTGAATTTCCTTCTTATGTATGCATAGTAATAGTAATAATGTTATCTAATAGTGTTATCTGCAAATTTGATAGCAAAGTCTACCTTGCTTTATGTGGGTTATCAAGAATGAGTGAAAAAGAGTTCTGAACTGGGAATCTCTGACTTAACTGCATGTGTCTGGCAAGAGCAAGTGTCTGATAAAAGTAAACACTTAAACTAAAACTGTTCTCCCTTTTCATGGGGAGAGAGGAAGACTAAAGTATTTTCTGGTACTAGTATTTCCCTAATCTAAATGCTAACAAATTCAAATCTCTTGCTCTCTTAATCTATTTGATTTAAAGTTGCCACCTCCCAAGGTGAAAATTTTTTTTTCTTTTAGGATCCCTGTAAGTTCACATTCATCCTGTTCAAACACACCCCTCTATTCTTTTCTCTACTCTGGAACTCTGTTTTAGCATTACAAATTCCCTCTTCATCCTAGATCTCTTTTTATACTCTTCTTTTTTTAAAATTATTTTTCCCTTTTATTTATTTTTTATGTTGTTGAAATTTTGTGTTCCAAATTCTCTCTCCCCCTGTAGAAGGCATGCAATTTGATAGAGACTATCATATTAGTCATGTTGCAAAAGAAAACACAGACTAAACACAAAATAATTTTTCTTTAAGTATGCTTTAATCTGTGTTCTTATGATATCAGTTCTTTCTCTATAGGTGGAAATCCTCTCATTTTCTTTTCAAACATAATCAAAAAATAAATCCAAATGATGACAGAGACAGAACTATGGAATATGAATGCAGACTAAAGCTTACTATTTTCAATTTGTTTTATATATTTTGAGGTTTTTCCTTTTTTGATTTGATTCTTCTTTCATAATGTGATTAATATGGATATATGTTTAATATGGATATACATGCATAACCCATATTAGATTGTTTTCTGTCAGAGGGAGGAGGAAAAGAAAGGGTGGAGGGAGAAAAATGTGAAACTCAAAATCTAAGAAAAAACAATTGTTGAAACTATCTTTGCACATAGTTGGAAAAAAGTAAATAAAAACCCAAAAAATTTAAATAGATGGGAAAAAATAAAAAAGTTATCAAAAGAACCAAAAAGCATTTAAAAAAACAAAAAAAAAGTTAAAATTGTTTTTACAAGCAATTAGGGGAAAATAAAATACTAAATAAAAAAACTAAAAAAAAAAGATTTCATTGAATTTACTTTCCTTCTCTGCACTCTTCTTTAAAAAATACAGTTTAGACCAGATTGTATCCAAGTTTTCTTCCAGTTCCAACAGTCTATAGTTTTTTCCAAGCTCAATAGAATAAAACCCTAAGACTGGTACTTGCTTTCATTATTGCATTCTCTTCTACTCTTTTCCAATTCTTATCATACTATTGTTGCTTGTTCTATCCAACAATTTCCACCTTAACTTTTCTGAGATTACAGAAATAAAGAAAACAATATTTGCTCTGCCTTTTCGCTGTTACCAGTGAAAAGTGGTACTGCCTGAAAAAGCAGCAACTGGGTATGGTGAGAAATGGAGAAAGTACTAACCTCACACATTGGTTGTGAGAAACAAATGAGATAATGTCTATGAGGCATCTGACAAATCTTAAAGTGCTATAGGAAAAAATGAGCTATTCCTGCCTATTAGAAGTTTGACATTCATGACCTCTCCTTTAACAGATATATTTAAATAACAACAAATATTTAAATAATTTCTATACTTCATGTTCCAAGGTGTCCTATGTATCTTCTTTCTGGTGTTGGCATGCCTCTCCACACCTGTCCTTAGACAAATTATTCCTTTAAGATTTCTTTTCAATTTATCCTTAACTCACTGTTGAATTCTTTAGTTAGTTGGGGTTTAGTTAGTTTCACCTGTGGAGATCCTCTGTTCTTTCTTATAAGCTATTTGTGGTCCCACAGGACTTTGTCTTTGGAGAATTAGTTTGCTTCTTGTATCACGTTAGAACTGGGAATTGAGGAGATACCCATCAACTGGGAAATGGCTGAATAAGTTGTGGTAAATGATTGTGAATACTACTATGCCATAGGAAATGATGAGCAGGTTGATTTTTGGAAAACACAAACTTGCATGAAATAATGAAAAGTAAAAGTGAGCAGAATCACGAGAACATTGCATACATGAACAGCAATATTGTTTGAAGAGTAAATGTGATTGAATTATTCTGAGTTATATGAATATTCAAATCAACTACAAAGAAACTATGAAGGAAGATGCTAGGCAACTCCAGAGAAAAAAAACTGATTCATGGTCATTTGTTTTGTATAGTTTAATATATGTATATGTGTGTGTGTATGTGTGTCAAATGTTGGCCTTTTCTAGAATGAGGGAAGAAAACAGCTCGAAACTCAAATGTAAATAATAATATTAATAATTTAAAATAATAATTTTTAAAAATCACTGAATATGGAGCCAGAAGACCTAGATTCAAATTATAACATTTATAATTGTAAGGCAAGTAGACATGTGAGTCACATATTATTTCTGAGTATCATTTTTTTATCTACAAATTGAGAAGACTTATACTTGAACTACCTCCTATAGATCTAGAAATTCCCTCCAACCTTTCCATATCTTCTCATCATCTAGATCATGTTTTTTTCATGAATTTGTCACATGGATCCACTCAACAACCTAGGGCTCTTCTTCATTTTCTCTTGACATATGAAACATACTCAGGCTGCTCACCTGTTAGACCTCATTCTAACTATGAAACTATTTCATCTTTTTGGATCAAGTGTTTCTCTCATGACCACCTTACTCTAGGTTTTCTAAGTTCCTATTTGTCACATGTGTCTTGCTCTAAATGTTAAATATCTCTCCTTGTTCTCTGTGTGTTTCAATTCCTCAGAGATTACAATTATAGGATTAGAGATCTAAATCTGGAAGAGACCTCAAAAACCATCAAGTCCAGTTTCCTCATTTTATAGATGAGGAACCTGGGGCTTAGAGTGTCAAAGTCACAGAGTAGTAACCATGAAGGGGAAAATTCAAACTCAAGCCCTCTGACTCCAGATACTTGTATTCTATTATTTGACAATCATATAAGTGCAATAGCAGACTATTAGTATTAAATATTTTAAATATTTAGTATGTTTCTGGGAGAAGTAATTAAAGGAAATTTGCAATTTTAGGATAATCATTATAACCATTAAAGGCATCCTCTATAATGGTAGTAAGGAACAGGCAAACTTTCACAAATTCTATAGGATATCATACTTTTACTATCATGCAGTTGACTAAGATATCAGCAATAGAATTGTTATTAATTATAACATATTTGATTCAGTAGGACAAAATATCTTCTTTATGATTCCTTCAAACAAATTATCTCTCATCTTATCCACCTAATTCAAGCAAATTTCTCTCACCTAATATTTCTTCCTTTACTGATTTATCTCCTTTCCCCTCAAATATTAAAGTTTTGAGGGTGGCATATGGCTGGAAAATCCTGGAATTCAACTCCTCATTTTATAGATGTGGAAACAGAGACCCCAAAGAGAGAGTAGAATGACTTGCCTAAAGTCACATAGTAGTTATTAGCTAAAATCAAAGTTCAGAGTTTCTGACTTCCATTCCAGGACTCTTCCTATCATACTATCTTGCAATATATCTTGAAAATAATTGTTTTGTGAAGCTTCCTCTGAGGTTTCCTCCTACCCTTTGATCCTCTATGAATTCTTCCCTATTAATAGGAATCCTGCTGAGGAGGACTTTTCATATCTATACATTCTACTTCCAACAATGGAAAGGATTCTCATTGTTAAAATACACATTCTGCCTGGGGCTGTCAGGAAAATAGAATTATTCCTTCCACATCATTGGGGTTAAGGGCACAGTGCCCCATGATCTGGAAAATCCGAATAAAATTTTTTAGCTGTCCCTTCTCTACAGAGAACAAGACTGAATTTTTCTTTTTCTTTTATGGGTTGTTTATGGTATCTTATTGTAAAATTTAGATTAATTATTTGGTCATAGGCTATATGTAGGTCAATGTTAAATAAAAATAATTTTTCTGTGTCATCTGCTGGTCCTTGCATATTATCTGAGGATTCCTCAGAACTCCCCAAAATTCACATTTAATTTCTTATACTCTCCTTCAATATAGTGAAACCTCGATGTGGAAATCCCAATGTGAAAGGAATAAGTGTACATTGAGAGTTCTGGGGGTAGGTGCAAGAAAAAAAAGTTATAAATATCTTTCATATGTGTGTGTATATATATATATATTATATATATATAGAGAGAGAGACAAAGAATAAATAGAAATAAGCAAAGTCATTAAATTAAAGATAGTTTGGGATGGTAAAAGCAGGTGAGGGGCTCAGGAAACATTTCACATGTTTACTAAGGTATAGGGACACTTTGCAACTCACTTCACCTAGCAATATGTTGATTATGAGAATAATAACCTTTATATGCTTCCTCCTCCCCATTTTTCTTCCCATCCTCTAGTCCAGAGAGCTAATCAGCCCCCTTGCTTCATGGGGAGACTAGGTAGAAGAATCAGAGTCTAGAAAATGGGGAAAAGAAATATTAGTAAGTTGGCTAGAGTGTGAGGTGGAGTGGGGTGCATGTTGCTTGACCTGGCATTACTGACGATGGCTGTTCCACCTTAGGGATGTCATGAAACTTGGATTTAGCAAGCCTTGGCCAGAAGCAATGAAGATCATCACTGGTCAGTATAACATGTCAGCAAAATCCCTCCTAAAGTACTTTAAGCCCCTCATGGACTGGCTTGTTGCTGAGAATGTACGCCAAAATGAAGTCCTGGGTTGGTCTGAATTTAGCTGCTTCAACTCTGGAGGTACCACAACTACAATTACAATTTACTATTACTACTACTACTACTACTACTACTATTACTGCTGCTGCTGCTGCTGCTGCTGCAGGAACTACTGCTTCTACTAATCCTGCTGCTACTACTACTATTACAGCTGCAGCTTCTGCTACTACCGCTACTTCTAGTAGTGCTACTTACTACTGCTGCTGCTGCTGCTGCTGCTACTACTATTGTTGCTACTACTACTATTTCTAGTACTACTATTACTACCACATTACCTATTATTACTGCTGCTACTACTACTGCCACTGCTACTAGTTATTATTCATATAGATCTACTGGACAAGTTTTGTACTAAAAACTTTACAAATATTCACATCAACCCTAGAAAATAAATATCATTTTTATAAATGAGAAAACTTAAGCAAAGGTTAAATGACTTGACCAGGGTTACAAAACTAGTGTCTGAGGTTTGATTTGAATTTAGGAAAGTGAGTCTTCCTAACTTCAGGGCCAGTGCACTATCCACTCCACCATCTAATTAATCCTAGTCCAGTCCCAGTCAAGATTCTGTACCCAATTTTGGACCTCAGTCCTGGTCCAAGTTCCAAAAGCATAATATAAGTATATGTATATGTGCATATATTTACACACCTACACTAGGGTAGCTAGGTGATACAATCAATAGAGTTCTGGATTTGGGGTCAGAAAGATCCGCCTGAGCTTAAATATGACCTCAGACACTAATTAACTGTGTGACCCTGGGTAAATCACTTAATCCATTTACTTCAGTACCCACATCTATTTAATGAGTTGGAGAAGAAAATCCCAAATATTATTGAACATGACAGAAATTACTGAACAATTACATGAGCAATATGTATATAATATACATTTAATATACAACACATGCAAACACATTCTATGCATATAAATATATTACTAAATATTCCAAATAGCTAATACATACATTGTATTTACTTATGTAAATATGCTTTATTATTAAAATATTATATTTGGATACATACAAAATAAATAGACACTAGTCTAAAACTAAAACATTTATATACATAAACACATGTGATACATATTTAAATATTATATATATATTTCTATATTTCATATAAAATAAAATTTTATATACTGCTTAAATATTATATACACACAACTAATAGGTTGATACTACTCTGAAATCAGAATATATATATATATGTACACACACATATTTATGTGTATATATATATGTATATATGTATACATATATATATATATATGTATATGGAGAAGGAGAGAGAGAGAGAGAGTGATTGCTGAATAGCTAGGTCTAATGAAAGCAGAGATGGAAGCAGGGGGCAACCCTAACTATAGCATCCACCTTCAGCAAGTGTCCTAGGAGATAATCAAAAAGCTTCCCCATTCTACAATCTAACTACATCCAACAAAAGCTAATTAGAGGGAGGGAGGAGGAAGATTTTCCCTTAGCACTTACCATCACTTTCTTGTGTTTTCCCTAGGAAGAAGAAAAATGAACTTTCTGTCCCTAAGTATGAACTCCATTGATGCCACTGTTGGGCAGTGGGTGCTTCTATTCCTATGCATTTTCCTAGTCCTGATTGTAGCAATTCTATTCCATAAGCTTCTATTCAGGGGCAAGGCATCTGATCCTGAAAAGGAAGGTATATTTCTAGGGTTTCCCATGAAGATCCAGAATGTTATCAGGAGCCAGTACCTGCTCTTCAGCCTGAACATGCTTCTTCTGCTGTCTTTGGTGGTGCTATCTCTATACATCTCTGTTCTTGGCTCGAGGAAACCCTGGAAGATCAATATTTATTCGGCACAAAACAAAACATAGGACCTCCAGTTTATCCAACAGCAAAGGTTCCTGCTCTACTCATCTGATTGCTCTGTTGGTCTCCCAACCCCTTCTACTCTGTCCCCAAGTTCCTAGGACTTGGGTCTTCAAATCAGCCATACTTTGTATTCTCTTGAACACCAGGCATCTGGTTGAAGGGGAATCCTATATCAGGAAGGATGTTGCTGATGCCCTCTATTTGAAAATAAAGGAAACACATTATTTACTTTATTGGTATAACAATTGTGTGCATTATAAAATATCACAGTACACTGAGCAAAGATAGCCCTTCCTTTTTCCTGGTCCTGCAATGTAGAAAAATTCCATGCTAGGCTTTACCCATCTCCAGAAGTAGGGTTCATATCCCCTTCAACTTGCAAATCTCCCAGACCCCGAGTACCAAAGAAGCAAACCGAATTAGGGTGAGCCTAGGAAGTTGGGTCCAGGATCCAAATAATGACTTATTCAATATTTTAGTAGAGCTCATCTGTGACCATTTCTTTCAAGAGATGTCTCTAATGAACATACCTTCCCTCTCCCACATCCCCATCCTCTGGTCCCAATGCATATTCCCTGTTATCCTGGGAAATGAAAGATAATAAATAACTTTCCTGGCTTCTTATAAAATTCCCTGGGGTAAGGAAGATTGGGAGGGGGATGTTGATTGGAGAAGAGGTGAAGTTGATGAATTTCGGAGACTTAAAAGGTGATGTTTGTCCTTTCATTCTTCTCAAAGACCATCACCTCAGGATGGTGATACCATGACAAGCATATGAATTGGATTTTAGTGAGGGGGGCTGTGTTAAGTCACTAACCTCACTTCTCCAGACCCATCTGGATCCAGTGGTCAGGTATGAATCAGAATGACTGGAGATAGCCCTGAATGTGAGGCAATTAGGGTGAGGAAACTTGTCCAAGGTCACACAGCAAGTGTCTGAGGCTGGATTCAAACTCTCATTCTCTTGACTCCAAGGCCAGTGGTCTATTCACTAGGCTATCTAGCTGCTAAGTTCTTTGGAGATGTTCTTAGGGAGCAGACCAATCTTTTTCCTACTGCCCTCCTATATCGTGCTTGAAAAGTCAAAAAGGAAATTAACCTTCAAGAATTTGGAGATCTTTAAGATGTCTTTTTCTACCCCAGACTCTTCATTGTGGCCCTAATCCCTTCACAAAGAAGAAAAGTAAAACAGCTCTTCATTCTGCTCTCATACTTGCCCATTTGTTTTCAGGAGTTGAGTTTGTTGGGTCTTTCAATAAAGTGATAATGATGTAGCATATATATATATATATATATATATATATATATATATATATATATGTATACACACACATATACATATATATATATATATATATATATATGCAAGATCATTTGATCCTCATAATGATTCTTACAGGGCAGCTAGGTAGTTGTTGATAAAACAGAGGGCCTAGAATTAGGAAGACTCATCTTCCTGAGTTCAAATTTGATCTCAGATACTTCCTAGCTGTGTGATCTTGGGCAAGTCACTTAACCTTGTTTGCCTCAGTTTTCTCATCTGCAAAGTGAGCTGGAGAAGGAAATAGCAAAACACTCCAGTTCTTTGCAAAGAAAATGGACATGCCAAGTAGGAAATAACTGAAATGATTAAAAAAGTCTGAAAGTAGGCACTATTATTGCTCCCATTTTTACAGATGAGGAAATTGAGGCTGGGAGAAGTTGTGACCACATAAATGGATATATAGCTAGTAAGTATAAAATGACTTTTGAGTCTCACCAAACTCCTAAGGAGTTAAAACAGCACCTGAGCTGTTACTACCTGTTTAAGAAAACAGAGACAGGATAAAAGGAAGCTATCATCCTCTATGATACATGAGTGAAGGGTCAGACACACCTCTGACCCTCATCTCCAGAGGCTGATGCAAGAATGGAGTGGAATGTAAGGCTCCCTCCACTTTGCTCTTTAACAACAGAGATACAGAGAGGTAAGTGATAGCATCTGTTCACCTTTGGCTCTGTTCTACATTTTCCTCTCCCATGGCTTCTCTTCTCCCTTCCCCCACCCCACCAATACCTTCCCTTAGAAACAGGAAGGGCTGGGTTATTAGTCACCAGATCATAACAGTTCCCCAAAGGATTGAATGCTCCCCAAAGGAGGCAAATGTTCTCAAACTTTTTGGTCTCAGGATTCATTTACATTATTAAATTCTTGAGGACGCCACAAAGTTTTTGTTCAAGTGGGTTATATCAAAATGTCTTAGTATTATGAAAATAGTTTTGATCTTGTAAAACTTCTGTTAACAGTCTCAGGAAACTAGGGATTCTTGATGCACACTTTAAGAACTTCTAGAACTGAGGATACTGTAGTGTTGTCCACCAGTGGACATTTTTCTCTACCATCTAGTGTAATGTTGCTAGATGTTGTTAGTGTATTGGCTCTTTTCATTACCTCTTTATCTCTGATAATTCATTTTATCTTCTCTGATAATTCATTTTATCTTTCAAGTATTCAGTTTCCTCATCTGCAAAATGAGGTGGATTAGATTGATATCTGAAGCCTTTTCCAGTTCCAAATTCTATGCTTCTATGATTTGTCCTATCAAGGAGGAAGAGGAGACCCAGAAGTTGAATCAGAATGAAGTAGCTCTCAGTATCAGAGGTGACAAATGCATGGCCAACACATTCCCAAGCAAGGCCTGGACCAGATTAAAATGTAATTGACAAATATTTAACAAAATTAAAAAATAAAACATAGATAACATTACATTTAAAAACAGTCAATAAGCATCCCACAGAGATTCTTATGTAAGAGTTAGTGACCCCATTCCTATGAGTTGGATATTCAGCTCCACATTTGTCTATGACCTCCCAAAGACTCTTTACTCTCCTTCCCGTCACTGTCTATTCCTAATTACCCTCCCTAGTCTAGAGCTCCATTTCCTCAACCTGTATTCCTGCAAAACTCCACTGTCTAGACATATAGACTTTTTTTTTTAGGTTTTTTTGCAAGGCAAATGGGGTTAAGTGGCTTGCCCAAGGCCACACAGCTAGGTAATTATTAAGTGTCTGAGGCCGGATTTGAACTCAGGTACTCCTGACTCCAGGGCCGGTGCTCTATCCACTGTGCCACCTAGCTGCCCCTAGACATATAGACTTTTAAAGTTGAGACCTCAGAAATATCTCCCACCCCATTTTACCCCTGAGTATCCTTGCTTCCTTTCCCCTCTCACAATAATTACTCTAATCTTTCCCCAAACACCATCTTCATCACTTTAATTCAACTCCAAAATTTGATGCTGTGGGTTATTCTGCAACACTATTTCATCTCTGGAGCGAGTTCAGATTCCCAGAGAGGTAAGAAAGGTCTTGAGATAAAGATAAATAAAAATTGCCCTAATCTTCTCTAAAGTAGAGAGAGAACAAGGAAGTGATCTTAGAGAATCTTAGTACTCATCACAGTGCCTGATACATAGTAGGTGCTTTTTGCTGATTGAATCTGAAAGAAATTCAAATTGGTAAACTGCCAAAACTGGCAGTTATTGAAAATCTCATCCATCATTGAGATGGAGGAGAGACTGAGGGGACAGCTCTTTCCCACTGTTTCCCTTGCCACCTTTTGGTATAGTACCTGATCCAAAAAGGGTCCTAGATATATAACCCCTTCCTTAATCTTTTTATATGCATATGATTAACCCAGAATCACAAAGATTAAAGAGGTTATATGGGAGAACTTTTAAGAGATTGTTATAGGGCTTCATGTAGGATTATTTAATATTTTCCCTTTTGTGTTGTGTACAATAATCCATGTGACTCCAGTATATATAAATGTAAGGGATAATTTGACAGAAAATTTCAGGTGTAATATGGGACTACAACCATCATTTTCTTATTTTAATCATTGAAAGCATTTCATATATCCCCTAGTTTATATGCCTTCATTAGCTAGCATTCCATTTAATGCTATGAAAATGGGGGGGGGGGGGAGAATAGAGAGTACAGGAACAAGATTATAATGGTTGCAGACAATGCTCTCTAGTGGCCAATGGGGATGCTTCAGTCTTGTGGGAGACTACCATGCACTCAACAAAAAATGAACTGAAGGGGCTTCCAGTAACTCAAAGAGGACACTATCTGGTAAACAGTTTACATACTACATTACATGACTAGTTGACAGAACACACAGGGCCTTTCTGTAGGGTTAAGGAATGCAGCACACTAGCTAATATGGACCATTTGTACTGTAAAGTTCTTATAACAGTATCTTGTGTTTCACAGTGTGGTGTATACCTTGCACAGCAATCACACTGATATTCAGAATCCTCTAGCAAGTGGCCTTTTATCTCTTCATCTTCATATCTAAGTCTCCAGACCAGAACCTTCATCTTTTTAAAAATAATCTTCTTGTCAATCCCTGCACTCATCAATCATACCTATGCCCTTGCTTAGGCTATTTCTCATCACAAGAAATCCTTCTTTTGCCTATTCACCCCTCTATGAACTTGCTCAAAACTGCTCCTAAAAATCTTTTTTCAGATCAACACTTCAACACATGGTTTCAGTCTGTTAAAATTTTTAAAAATTATTTTACCTTTTTGATAGGCTAGTTTGTTATTCTTGTTTTTATGTAATAAGAATGTAAGTTCTGAACTCAGAACTCTGTTTGCCTGTTAAGTAATTTCATCACACTCTTTCACCCAAATCTCAAGGTATTCAGAAAAGGGTAGGAGTGGGGGAGAGGATCATCACTTAGAAAGTAAACTGCTGCTGGGCCAAGGAGAGAGGGACTCACCTTCTTCCTTTAGAATTTCAAGTTATATTTAGAGTCCATTTAATACAACATTTTTTACAGAAACCAGCATAGAGATATGAGATTGCTGTTAAGAAAAGTATTAGATGAATTATTATAGTTCCAGTTTCACTGCTGACTACTGTTTGACCTTGGACAAATGTTTTTCTAGGCTCATTTACTTTCTTTTGAAATGGAAATCCCTTTCAACTCTGACATTCAAAGGTATTGTGAACTCTTGGTGCTTCCCCAACCTATCTTTCTCTGTTCTGCTCAAACACCTGTATTAAGAGATGAAGTATCAGAGGCTGGTCAAAACAGATCCAGAAGTACCATAAGCATCATACCTAATGGGAAGGGACTGGGAAGGAAATACAAACATATACTGATATTCTCCCACCCAAGAGCCTAATTTTTTCAGGCCCCGCCCACGATCCTGCCCCTTCTCCCGCACACGCTCCTCCTTTCAGCACTAAGATAGGAACAGCTCCCGGGATCTTGGCATCCTCTGAATTGAGCCTCCGGGGTGTGTGTAAAAGAAAGTGGGGCTAACCCTGCAAGACCTCAGGGGAGCTGCGGGTGGAAGCTAAAGCCCGCAGCTCCCCTGCACCTTGGGGTGGAGAGAGTCCTCCCCTTGGAGGCAGCATCCACCCAATTCCGGGAACCTGCAACCGCTGGTTAGGCAAAGTACTGGCAGTCCGACTGAGAGCCAGGGGACTGAAGATCGGGATTCCGGGCTCCTGGGCCCATGCCGTCAAAAGATGCCGATTCGCAGGGGACATGTGGCGCCCCAGAACACTTACTTGGACACAATCATTCGAAAATTCGAGGGCCAGAGTGAGTGTGTGAGAGCATATGAACCTGTGAGGGTAGAGGGTTTTTCTGGAAGGGTGGCAGGTCGGGGGTCGGGAGTAATCCAGAAGGATGAGGGGTCTGGAAAAGTCCCCAAAGGTAAGGAACCAAAGGGAGAGCAGGAGATAATCGTTCTGTGTCCTGGAGTACTATCTACAACTTTTCCAACTGAATGGGAGTGAAAACAGGTGGGTTGCTATTTCAAACTCCTGAAACCCCTCATCAACCTATCAGCAACCTATCCTGTTTCTTTGAACTATCATACTGAAGCTCTTTTCCTGAGGTATGGAGAGCAGATAAGCAGAACTCTGCTCGATTTTTTTTCAACTGAATGAAATTTAATGTTTCAAGTCTATTAAAATATTTATTATTCAGTAGGCATCATGCACAAGAATTGTGCCTTTGTCCTCTCCCTATTCACTTCCCTCTTTTTTTCCAGGAATCAGCCGCTCTGAGAGAGCCTATGGCTCCCACATTCCTCTCCCCTAACAAATTCTTGAACCCTATTCCCCACCCTCTTTCTTACAGCCCCTAATACATTTCTAATCACCATCTATTGATTACAACCTGGATAGTACCCACAAACCTTCTATTTTTGATCCTCCATTCCTTTACCCCTCTCATTGTCCCATTTATTAATCCCAACCCATCTCCCACCATCAGGCGTAAATATTGTCCTCTTCTTAACTTCTTAGGCCGAAAGTTCCTGATTGCCAATGCCCAGATAGAGAACTGTGCCATCATTTATTGCAATGATGGATTTTGCCAGCTCTTTGGCTACTCCCGAGTGGAAGTGATGCAGCGACCCTGTACCTGTGACTTCCTCACTGGCCCGGACACCCCACAAAGTGCTGTGTCCCAACTGGCACAGGCTCTGCTGGGTGCTGAAGAATGCAAGTTGGAAATTCTCTATTACAGAAAAGATGGTAAGATCAGAGCTTCTGTTGGAGTGTAAGAGAGAGGAGGAAAGGCTAGGCTCATGCTGAGCCTCTGTCTCCCCTCTAAAATTGAAAGTATTGAACTTGATCATGTCTAAGGCTGTCTCCAGTTCTACATTTCTCTGAGCCTTAGGTGATGGGGCCAAGGAATCAATGTCAGAGTTGGGGGACTTGGAGCAAGGATTCTGGGTCAGTCAGATGATGAATTCTGTCATTACTCCTTGATCTAGCATAAAGAAATACAATGGAAAGAAGTCTGCATGTAGAATTGGAAAACCTGGGTTCTGGTCCTAGCTGTCCTAGTTTTCACTCAATCAGCAATTAGCAAATTAATTCCTTTCTGTGAGCCTCAGGATCTTTCCCTTTTAAATCAGGGGGTTGAATTAGATGATCTCTAAGGTCCTTTCTAGCTCTTAAAAAAATCTATAGATATATTTCCTATTCCTGTAGATCCAAAAGAGCTTGTAGTCCCAAATGGGACCAGATCTTACTCAAACTTCTGGTCTGGTCAGGGTTTGACTGCCTAGTTAGTACTCAAGGTCTGTGACGTGGGGACCTTTCTGGTGCTAGCCTTTCCTTCCCATCCCATCTACCCTACCCTGGTTGACAAGGTTAGGAAATGCCTGCTGTCCTCAGTAACTAACAGCCTCAGCTGTGAGACAGCTGGGATAGAAATTAACTTTCCCTGATCTCCCTCTGTGTGGGCAGGGATTAGGGAACTCAGGTCACTCATCTTTTCCATCAGGGCCTCCACCAATCCTAGAGTCTCAGGAAGTACAGATAGGCAGAGGAAAGCAGGACCCAGGCTTGATGCTTTGTGAAGTATGCTGGATATAGTGAAAGGACCTAAGTTCAAGTCACACCTCTGTTACCACCTGTGTGATCATGGCCAAGTTACTGAAAATTCTCTCAGCTTCCGATCTTCATTTATAACATGAGGGAATTGGACTAGATGGTATGTAAGGTCTATTCCAGTTCTAAATCTAGGATACTGAACTGGAAGTTCCATCATACCTCAGCCTCCTAGGATTGCTGGCAAAAGTGGTATATAAAATAAGGATGGGCTTCAGCACTAAAGTCAGAGCTTGGGGTGGCTGGGTGGTGCAGTGAATAGAGCACCAGCCCTGGAGTCAGGAGTACCTGAGTTCAAATTTGACCTCAGACACTTAAGAATTACCTCGCTGTGTAGCCTTAGGCAAGCCATTTAACCTCATTTGCCTTGCAAAAACCTAAAAAAAAAAAAGTCAGAGCTCTTCAGCATTCTTCCACAACAAGGGAATAGGGGCTGGTTTTGCTTGCCCAAGATCCAGAGAGCCCCCTAAAGTGGATTACTATAAAAAGGGTCAGCACTTCAAGAAGGGACAGAGGAAGTTTGGTTAGAAGGGCAGAGTAGGAGATGGGAGTCAGACTCTTCATCACACATCACACTAATCACTTACCTGGACCCAATTACCCCACTGAAGTTGAAAGTGACTCAAAATTTAGAATACAGACTATCAGAGCTTGAAGGAACCTTAAAAGTCCCAGTCTACTCCCCTCCCCCTGCCATTTTACAGGGGAGGAAACTGAGACCTAGAGAGAAGAAACAACTCATTTAAGAAAATATAGTAAATCAGGACTAGAACTAAGGGTTCTTGATTCCTAATCTTATGTTCTTTCTGCTATACCCTAATCCCTCTTCTGTAAAGGAATATCTTCAAACTGAGGAGCAGGTTAAGGGAAGGGACTCTGAAATTCCTATTTAGACTGAAATTTTTCAGGCTTTTTTTGAATTGGATAATAGGTGTAAAAACTTATGGTTCATATATGTACCATAATTATGGACATAATATAAACCATATTTAAGGAGCTCTTTTTTTCAAATATAGGACCTAAAGAGGATGAATTGTTGTTTTTGCTGCCTTGATGAATAGCTGGCAAGCACTGGAAAAGGGAAAGGAGAAGAAGGTATAAATCTTGGGGGAGTGAAAAAGAGTCTCAGAGAAATGAGAAAGATCCCATGGCAGTGGAATCCCATTTCCTAAAATAAGAACATTCCCACAGATTATGGTGGCTTTCAGCTAAAACTTCTCAGTCCAAATTGGAAGAAGTTGAAGAAATATTAGATTAGGGAGGGGAGAAAGACTTCCAATATCACTTTAAACATTCTGCCTCAAGGCAGATGTGTATAAAATCCATTCCAGATTTTAGAGTCTTTCCAAGGTTGGAAAGAAGCAACTACTCATATAACTGGATAGCTTCAAAACCTCTTCCTGCCACTCCCAGTCCTCATGACAATCTGTTCCATTTTTTTAATCCTTGAAAATCTTGATATCTAGTTCTGAGGTGTAGTTATGATATGGAGTCTAGTCTGGAGCATTATCTGAGGAAAAGTGTTGAGGTTCTGCTAACTAATAATCACTTTATGATTTATTCTGATCAAATGGTCCTTTACTATCATGTTCATAAACAGCTCATCTTCATTTGTCTTTTATTAATAGCTTTTGTCATAGTGGTGGGTTCAAAGAATTCTTTCCCAGGAGCCTGCTTCCATATGTCTCCTCATTGCTTTACCCTAAGAGCTCTAGGGATGGGAAAAAATAATCTTGGATAAAATTCTAAGTGACCGGTGACAAACCTCTTTTTTCTACCCTAAACTTCTAGGGATTCAGATAAATGAATGATCTCTTAACAAATCTCAGATAACCTTGTTGTCTTTCCCATTGTTTAGCTGGGAAAAAATAAGACCCAAAAGAGGGCAGGTAAATGAAAGGTCACTCAGTAAGCCAAAAATTGAACTCAGGAACTCTCTAGCCTTTTCTTTTTAAACCTTACCTTTCCATTTCATCTTGCTCTCAATACTCTTGTGATTTCTTAGGATTGTTGAAGAACCTGATAAGGAGTTAAGGGACATGGGCTGGTTTGGAGATGAAGAAGGAATGAATGTAAAGGGGGTCTATTAGAAAGAGACAGGTTCAACCAGCCTTTTCCTCTAGGAACCCTAAGGCTTCATTTCCCCATCAGTACTTAGGCAAACTCATAGCATTCCATTCTTACCTTCCTTGTCCTCACTCAATGTTCTTGGCTCAAGCCAGAGATTTATCTATGGAACATAGAAAAACAGCAAGAGATGAGAGTTTAATAAAGCTTAATGTGAGGATAAGTTTCAGAGCCCCTCCATGGCCATATCTGTCTCCAGTCCCAGGGAAATCTTAATCTTGATTTTAAAAGGGTAAATGAAAGACTGGTGAAGTAATCTAGAGAGATAAAGCTAAGAAGGCAAGATGTATCAGAGTGAGAATGTGGGAGGGGGGAGAAATCAGATTTACCAGATGATCTTTTCTTCCCAAGGCAATAAACTTTCTTATCTGAGAGATGTCTATCTATAGGGAAATATGTGGCTCCAGAAATCTCCCCCTCTGCCAGAAGACTCATTGTACCACAGATTATAAATCCAGATTGGGGCTGCCTGAGGAGTGATGTCCATAATCATAAACTAAATGGAAAGGGTGAGATGGAGAGGGAGATTTGCCCTTGGGCTAGGAGAATTTTTTTTTGCCAGGCAATGGGGGTTAAGTGACTTGCCCAAGGTCACACAGCTAGGTAATTTTTAAGTGTCTGAGGCTGGATTTCAACTCAGGTCCTCCTGACTCCAAGGTCAATATTCTATCCACTGCACCACCTAGCTGCCTCCAGGCTAGGGGATCATTTTAAAACATTGATAAAGATTTGGTCTGGGATGCTCAAGAGTTATAATAGGAAGAACACTAGACCTGGATTCAGGGTTCTCATTCTCCACCTCCAGAATTTCCTATGTAGCTTTGAAGAACTCACATTTTTTTCAGAGACCTTATTTGTAAACTGAGAAGTTCAGACAAGATGACTTCTATGGTCCATTAGAGATCTAAGGTTCTAAGAGCAAATTATTGACTTAAAAGCATTTGGGGTATTGTCATCCTCTAAGGTAGGACTTCAATGCTGAAAACAGGACGTTGTTCCTAGTATAGAAAGAGAAGGGAGAACTCAGATAGCCAATAAGATCTCAGACTTGATGGTCATACCTCCAACTGGAAGAGAGGGGAGTGACCTTTGTGCTTTTAAAAGGAATGGACTAAGCCTACAATCCTAAAACAACCATGAAAGAAGGGAAAGTGCAGGTAACCTGTCCTGACAGGTTTCTGGAAGAAAAGATACCAGGGTGCTTTGCTGGGAGTGTCATTTTCCTCTCAATATCAGGGGGTTCCATCCTTATACTAGAAAATACTTTGTTCAACCCATTCCCCCAATACTACAAGTGACAGAAGAGGTCAGAGGTAAGAGAGGATGGGAAGGATTTATTTTTCTAGGTGGGGATTTTTCTAGTTTTCTAATACCTCTCCATCTCGGAGCATTTCACACAGAGTTGGGGAGGTGACTAAGAAAGAGGGGGGGTGAGAGACAGAGTGCAATAGGTAGGGGGGGAAATAGAGCAAGGAAGGGAAGAAGGTGTGAGCAACAGAAGGGAGGGGAAGAGGGAAAATAAAAAAAGGGAACTGAGAAAGACAAGAGGAAGAGAGAAAAACTGAACATGAGCAAGAACAGGAGAAAGTGCCCATCTGAGCAAATGGGTTTGAGAGAGCCATCTTTTAAACTCTAGACTGAAGAGGAAAGGCAAGAAAGGAGTCCCTGCTGATCAGAAGGATGGCAGGGGCTAGTTCCATCTCCCAATGGAGAGTTACTCCAAAAGCAGGGAAAGAAACAGGGACAGACAGAAAAAAAAAGGAAGGATAAGACCAGTTAAGCTGACAGGTAAAGGAAGAAGGAAAGGGCTAAGGGCTCTCTAAACCCCTCCTTGGGAATACCAAGACTTAGAGCTAAGGTGGATGACTACTTAATTTCATAGGTGGGAAAGCTGAAGCAAAGATCAGTCCATTGTGGCAATACAGATAGTGTGGTATAATACAAAGAATACTAGAGGTATTGAATCAATTGACTTGAATCCTAACTGCTATTCATAGACTACGTGATCTCAGAGGAATCAGTTCTCTCTGCATCTCAGTTTTCTCATCTGTAAAAATGAAGGGAACATACTCAATTATTTATAGCTAAGATATATACGATGATCCTATGTGGCAAGGCAGTCTGGGGAGTGAGATTTCAATAGAGTAGTATTACAGGAGTTTGGAAGAAAGTTTCCTGTCTTCCTCTATGCTTATTGCAGTGTCTGTGTTTCCTCTTGGGACATAAAGTCACACAATTGGGTGGGGGGGTAGGGAAGAGAAGGAGGGGGAGGTTATATCTGTTGTATAACTCTGTTTTTATGGGAGTGAATTTGTGTACCTCTAAAATTATACATTAGTGTGCTTCTGTGTATACCGGGTGTGAACATTTCTCAGGAACCGCTTAGGTGTCGGGGAATAGGGGAGTGCTGAAGGTTGTGAGATTTTATACTCCCTGGACTTACTTGTATTGCCTTCTGCTTCTGATGAGTGAATATTAGAGAAACAACATGGGGGACAGAAAATCTGAATTCTAATTCATCCACTAACTTACTCCTTTATCTAATCACCTACTCTAAACCCTCATTTTACAGATGAATAAACTAAAATTCAGGAAAGAACTGTGATTTGTCCAAGGTCTTGAACCAGACTATTGTTCTTTCTCCCATTCCAGGCTGCCTTTCCTAGGTAAAAATAACCTTACCTGTTTAGTCTCATTTTCTTCATATGTAAGATGGATAATGGAGAGGGGGTGTGACAGAATTGTCTTGTGTCCTTTTCTGCTAATATTCTCAGATTCTATAACTCACCAACTGGGGCACAGCAGGCTCACATCAGATAAGAGAACTTCCATAAAAACAAGATGCTAATCACCTTTTCTCCCAACCACCATCTCTCTTTTGGGGTAGGATCCCTGACCTGTTCTGAGTCCCAAGCTGAGGAAGCAGTCCCAACTGACACTGTCTTAACTAGAAAAAGAAAGAATCATAGTTTTGGGGAAGGAGCAAAATTCTAACTCTGGCTACAAGAGGTTGTTCAGTGTCTGAAGAAATAGGAATCACAGAACCATAGGCTGTCAAAATAGAAAGGAAACTTAGAAACTATCTTAATACAGAATTGTAAGGGTAGAAGGGGCCTTGGAAGTCTTTTAGTCCAATTCCTTTATTTTCACATAAGGAAACTGTGATACAGAGATGGGGAATGACTTTCTTAAAGGTTCTGACTGTCACATTCCATAGAGAGTACTACAAGTGGGCACAGGAAGCTTATTCTAAGATCAGTTGTGGGGCAGAGTAGGACAGGGCAGTCCCAGAGATCTGGGAGCAAGTGGCCCCTTCTAACTTAGATCTGAAAATTCTGGTTCTGATCTCCTTTGTGTTCTTGTCTTTCTGTGGGGACAAGTCTACAGCTGGTGAATCAGTAATGGGGCTTTGGAGTCTGGAATCTGACCTTAGAGAGTCTTGCTTATAGAAATAGGATGAACAGGAGTGGAGAGAGAAAAGGAGAGGGTTTGTTCTGTTGCTTAGCTGCACTGTGCAGATACATCTGGTCTCTCAACTAATCCTGCCCTCTAGTTTTGAGTCCCATTGTTGTTGATTCTAAGGAACTGAGGGCTGGGACCCTCCCCACTCCTTTGGTCAAATACCCATGGGCTGAGGCTAATAGAGGGCAGCTACTAAGGCATCTCAGGAGAATAGCTCAATTCCATGTAACCTGGCCATTCCTGCCAGCCTCTGGGCATGATTCCATTACACTATGCCATAGCTCATTTCATTAGCCAAACAGGGTAGAGGATTTCCATAGATAGATGGGCACCCTTTCATTATCATAACTTAGGGCAGAAAAGGTTGGTGAGCCTAGCAAAGGGGGTGGGGTGAGCTGCAAGAAGTCCTTGCCCTACTTGAAGAAACACAACTAGATACTGAGTTATGTATAGAAGTTATACTGGCCAGGACCAGGAAGCTAGGGAGGGAAGAAGGAAGTTGGCGCAATGGATAGAGCATTGGACCTGAAGCCAGGATAACCTAAGTTCAAATACTGCCTTAGACATTAGTTCTTTGTAACCAAATGGACCAATGTGTCCAGAGAAAACAATGCCAACTCTTACAGAGGTACAAGAAGGAAAGAAGTATCTATCAAGTGTCAGCCATGTACCAGGCACTCTGTCAAGCGCTTTATAAATATTGTCTCTTTTGATTCTTACAATAATCCTGTGGGGTAGGTATTGTTATTGTTCTCATTTTACACTTGAGATAACTGAGGCAAATAGAGATTAAGTGACATGCCCAGAGTCACACAGCCAGTAAGTCTCTAAGGTCAGAAGTGAACTCAGGTCTTCCTGACTCCAGAGCCAGCTCCATGCACTATGGCACCACTCTACCATCCCTAACTTTAGGAAGCTACTACCATGTGGAAGGTTTCATGTACGTGGGGAAGGATGTTGGGGAAAATTTAAACAAAAAATCCCTGAAGGAGCTTACATTCCATCAGAAGCTTGTGCTTAATCATTCTACTGTATATCATGAACATAAGTATACAAGCAATAAGTACAAGGGAAATTCTTGAGAAGGGGAAGGTAGAAGCATTTGAACAAACGAGAAAAAGGTGGTAGAAGGTGGTGCTTAAGCAGAATTTTGAAGGAAATGATATTTTAAGAGCAGAGTAGAGAGGGAGGAGTCTATCCTAGGAGACATCCATAGGAAAGTTAATTTGATGACAGAAGGTATATTATATGTGAGAAACAGTAATAAAAATAATCTTACTTGGCAATAGAGTTTAGGAAAGGGAATGATAAAGTTGGAAATTGAAGTTGTAGTCAGGTTGTAAAGACTTTAAGAGTTAAAGAGAGGATCTTATATTTAATCTTAGAGTTCTTAGGGAGTCATTGAAGTTTATTGAATAAAGGAATGATCAGCTCTGCTCTTTAGGAGAAAATTACTTGTGAGAAACTTGAGGCAAGGAGGCCAATTAAAAGGTTATGTCAATAGTCCAGGAGAAAGGTGAAGAGAATATGAACTAGGATAGTTGCCATGTGAGTCAAAGACAATTGTAGAGGTAGGAACAAGATTTGGCAATTGATTGAATATGTGGAATGAAGGAGAGTAAGAAGTCAGGGATGAGCAAATTTGGGGACCTTGGTGACTAGAAAGGATGGTGGTGCCCTCAAAAGAAACAGGAAAGTTGAGAAGGCAAATGGGTTTAGGGGTGGTGGGAGGAGACAGATAATGAATTCAGTTTGGGACATGGTAACTTGGAGATGCCTATATAACATCTAGTTTGAAATATCCAAAAGAAAGTTAGATATGGGTGATTCAAGCTCAGGAGAGAAACTTACTAGGGTTGAACATATAGATTATTGCTATTTAATTTTATTTATGTCCAACTTCTTATAACCTCATTTGGAGTTTTATTTTTTTCTTTTCTTTTTTTGTTTTTACAAGGCAATGGGGTCAGGTGACCTACCCAAGGTCACACAACTGAGTATTAAGTATCCAAAACAGATTTGAATTCAAGTCCTCCTGACTCCAGGTTCAATGCTATATCCACCGAGTCACCTAGTTGCCCCCATTTGGGGTTTTCTTGGCAACAATTTGGAGTGGTTTTCCATTTCCTTCTCCAGCTCATTTTATATATGAGGAGACTGAGGCAAACAGGGGTTAAATGACTTGCCCAGGATCACAGTGTCTGAAGCCAGATTTCTCATGTCTTCATGACTCTAATCCTGGCACTATCCACTTCAATACCTAGCTGCCACTTATTTAAATAAAGGTGATAATCCATCCCATGGATTATCAAGTGGAAAGGACCCAGGAATAGAACTTTGGAGGTCAGTCACAGTTAAGGGGCATGATAGAGAGGTTGGTGATTCAGCAAAGAAAAGTGACAAATAATCAGAAAATTAGAAAGATGACCAAGAAAACGTGTCAGGAGAGAGTGTATATCTGAGAGGAAAGGTAGTCAATAGTGTCAAACACTATAGAGATGTCAAGAAGGACTGAGAGAATACTATCAGATTTTGGTAACTCTGGAAACACTGGTAACTTTGGAAAAAGTGGCAACCATTGAGTGATAAGAACTTGAAGGCCTTATCTTATTTCTCTCACTTGGCCACCATGACTCAGCTATCTTCTTACCCTGAAATTTCCTTAGCTCCTAGGGCACTTCACATCCTGGAATGTCCCTCTGCCACGTCAACCTTCTTCTTCTATGTTGAGTTCCTTCTGAGGGCCTCCATCTGGGGAATGAGCCCTGGTCAACCATGTTCCATTCCTATTTCAATTTTGCTTCTCACTCATTACACATTATCACCTTGCTTCATCATGGTTACTTTCACTATTCTTTTACTCCTGACTTTCCAGCTTTACGTCATCTTTTCCCCATTAAAATATAAGTTTTTGGAGGGCAGCTAGGTGACTCAGAGGATAGAGCACCAACCCTGGAGTCAGGAGGACCTGAGTTCAAATCCAGCCTCAGACACTTAGTAATTGCCTACTTGTGTGACCTTGGGCAAATCACTTAACCCCATAGCTTTAAATAAATAAAAATTTAAAAAATAAATGTTGTAAGAGAAGGGGCCATCTTTCTTTTTGCTTATATTTATATCCTAAGCACAGCACATAATAAAGTTGGGAAATGAATAAGAAGAGCAGAAGTGGAAGCAGTGGAGGTAGTTTTTTCTGCAAGTTTAGTTGTGAATGGGAAGAGAGAGATATAAGAAAATAAGTTGAGAAGGTAGGGCCTGGAGGCTTCCAGCACTTTGGGTGGATCCTGGTGTAGGTTTTATTTATTTATAGTTGCACAGAATGGGTCACAATCTACATGACTGGAGAGAATACTCATGGAGACATGCTCCATGGAAATACTAAGACATAGAGTTGGGTGACAGAGGATCAGAATTTGAGTATGAGCTTTGCTACTTACAATCAACCCATATGAGCAATACCTCTCTGGATCTCAGTTTCCTCATTTTAAAATGAGAGGATGGGATCAGATGATTTCTAAGGTCTTTTTTCACTCTACATAAAGCTATGCGTAGACCCATAAGGATATGTGAACTCTCTGGAGCTATGAAATGAATTGTTCAATATGTGAGAGGGATATGTAGAGATTTAATAGGAAAAAAAAAAACAGAGCCAAATTGCTGAAGCAGTTGAAAGCCAGAATAAGGCACCTGTACTTTTATAGGCCAAGGAAAAAATTTTTGAAATTTTTTTGAGCAAAAAATGTGATGTGATGTACCTCCAGAGCTGCTTGAGTGGAAAATGAAGGAAAGAGATAGAGGAGAGCAAAGGACAGTCAGTGGTTCCAGGGTAGGTTCTAAATCTCCTTCCCCAATATCCCAACTGCATTAATCCAATCCCCATCTGTTCAATTTTAATTAAAACAAAAACAAGCCTCAAAGATTAAGCTCTGAGCCACCCGAGCTGAGCACAGTCCTCCCAAGCCCTGATGCCACTTCAGCCCTCTAATGACCATCTTAGCTGCTCTCTCTCTGCTGCTAACCAGAGAGCTGGAACCCAGCCCTACCCCCATTACACAGCCTCCATCTTGCCAGTCCCTGGAGTCTATTCAGGATTGCACAATCCTTGGGGGACTTCAGACTGCAGTATGTATGCTGTACATGATAGCCTTGTTCCTCTGCTCTGCCTCGACTCTTGAAATTGTCTTAGACATGGTCCCATATCAAACTCTCCAAGTCTACTTGTGAGTAAAGGGAAGAGGGAAGTTTTCTTGCTTTTCTCTAATCTCCATCCTCATTAAGAGCAAACTCTTGGAGAAATCAGAAATCCTTGCTCAGCCACCTTCCAGAGCTCTCATCACTGAAGCTAGATTGATTTTTTTCTTTGTCATACTTCAGGGCAGAGTCCTAGATAACCCATACATTGGGGCTTATCCTGGCTTTAAGGGTTAGGAGGTCTAGCAGAACTAGTGGTATTCACAACTTCTTTCTGTTTATTTGTCCACAGCTTCATGCTTCCGCTGCCTAGTGGATGTGGTGCCCATAAAGAATGAAGAAGGAGCTGTCATCATGTACATTCTCAACTTTGAGGACCTGGCGCAGCTTCTGGCCAAGAGCAGTAGCCGAAGTCTGACCCAACATATATTATCCCAGGGCTTCCTAAATTCTGGTGAGATATCCAAAGGGAGAAGGTAAGGAGGAAGATGAACATCAGAGATAGAGGTATCACTATACAGTAGAGAAGGGGGAATCTTCACCCTGTCATTTTGTTCTGCCCAAGTTGTATATGGCATATCCATTTTCTTACTCTACCCTTGAACTGAGACATTCCTCTAGTAAACTTCTTTTGAAGAGGGTTAGGAGAAGTAGAGAATTTCAGCCTCATTGCCCTGCCTTTCAGGCCATGAAACTGCATGCTCTAACAGAGATAATGTTTTCAGAGTGTTCCCCGGGCAAGCAAATTGGGCAAAGTTCAGCATCTGATACGGACCAGGTCAAATATCGCACCATCAGCCAAATTCCCCAGTTCACACTCAACTTTGTGGAGTTCAACCTGGAGAAGCACCCATCCTGTTCTAACACTGAGATCGAGATCATTGCCCCACATAAAGTGGTAGAACGAACCCAGAATGTTACAGAGAAAGTTACTCAGGTAAGAGCTCCAGTCTGGGCAGGCATTGTCTAGTTTGGCTAGAGAGAATGGTGGGGAAGGGGTCAAAGATAAAAAAATTCACCCTGGATTCCAGGTAAAGCATCTGTGTAGCTACTGAGACTCTGGTCAAGAGAGGGGAGAAAAAGTTGGTATTCCAGGAGTTACCTGGGAGCTATATCTTCTTTTCCTCATTCTTTTTTCCTGTTTTATTAATACTTTTGTCCACTTTGTTGTCATTTTCCAACGAAAGCCATGCCTACCACACTAATAGAACCCATCTATATAGCAAAATAATCAAGCAAAACAAATCAACACATTGGTCCTTTCTGACAATGTCCACCACATCCTATGGATTATTCCAAGGGTAACCCAGGAGCCATGATTCTGCAAGCTGTTCAGTAATTAAGTGAGACAGTCCCAAGTATCTCAAAAGCTATTGTACTATTCCAAAGGGACTGATCTTGTCAGATGATATGTGCCAGTTCTTATATCCATGTGCAACTCTGGCTCCAAGGGAACAACATTGTTTCATATAGGTCAAGTCTATGGTATGTATGAAAGAAAATAGGGAGGAGAGTCTGGTTTTTAAGAAAAAAATATTCCTTATCCACCCTGAAAATCTGGTTTTCTATTCCTGAGAACACTCTGCAGGACTAATTCAGTTTAGGAGAGAGAGAGAGAGAGAGAGAGAGAGAGAGAGAGAGAGAGAGAGAGAGAGAGAGAGAATGAATTTCATCTAATCCTCCAGATTTTAGTTTCTGCTCCTCTTCCAAGATATTGTTATCACCAGTGCACTGCTCCCTGGGTTTTGGAGATAGTGAGAAGAACAAAGAGAAAACAAGGATAGTAATAGGAAATAGGTTGACAAATGTAAGGGAACATTTAACTGTTGGAAGGTAGTGACTTCCATTCACAGTCTCTGTCAGGAAGAAGTCATTCTCAGGAGCAGAGAAAAAAGATGAATCATATATGGGACCAGGGGATCCTCTGGTGGAGATGAATGAGGATGAAGTGAGGAAATAGAACAGGTAAAGAAAGAAAGGAAGAGAAATAGGGAATAGGGTGAGGAAGGAATGGATGGGTTCACTTCTCTCCTTTTCCCCCATGTCAAATTCGACTCCATCCTCCTTGTCTTTGGGAAATAATAAGATCATAGATTTAGAGTTAAAAGAGACCTTAGAGACTGTCAAGTCTAATTCCAAATTAATGTTGAGAAGATAATTAAGAATCATAATTATAATCATCATAATATTCACATAGCATGTACTATTTGCCAGCCACTGTACTGGGCATTTTATAATTATTATATCATTTGATCCTCACAACAACCCTAGGAGGTAGGTGCTATATTGGAAAAAACTGAAACAACATCAGTTAGGTGACCTGCTCAGGTTCCCACAGCTAGTAAGTATCTAAGGCTAGATTTTCCTGATTCCAGATCCTGGGTGATCTACCACTTAAAATTTAACTATTCATTTAGATAGCCCTTTAAGTCATGAGATCATCCATTGGGACTTGGGAGGTAGTTGACTCCAATCTTTTCACTTTGTAGATGAGGAAGCTGAGGTTCAGAGATGAGAACCCAGGTCTTACAGCTCCAAATCCCATTGTTCTACACTTTCCTCACAACAATCCAATGTGATTATCCAAGTTTTAAAGATCAGTCAACAAGCATTTATTATGCACCTGCTGGTTACCAGGCAGTACCTAGTGTGGTGGGTGGTGAGGGCACGAAGACAATTAATTCATCCTTTCCCTCAAGACATTTAAATGAACAAACTGAGGCTCAGGGATGTTTTACAGTTTGTCATGGTTAAGCAGCTCAGGGATGCCAGAATCAGGATCTGAAGCCAAGTTACTTATCTGTAAGTCTCAACACTCTTTCCCCAATATCATGATGCTCTAGAATAGGATACAGATCAGATATGGAAACAAGCTAGGGCAGTGGAGTGATAAGATAAAGGCTATAGTAGCCACTGCTTTTCAGGACAGCTTGAAATTTTCTACTAAACTGAATCTTTGCTGAAATATCTTCTGCTCCCTACCCTTGGGAATTGCCCTTTATCCTGCTCCTCAGCTGTTTGGTCAAGTTAAATATATCTGTGTTCTATTACCTATAGGACCCTACCAAGTAATTTCCCCTCCCCAAGTCTCCCCATGACCAAAGAACTAAGAGATTTTTTTGATAGCAGTTAGCAAGTGGGACATCTCACTTCTCTCCCAACTCCCAGAGAGAAGAGAAACCAGAGTAGGACAGAGTGAGGCTGATGACTTTGTACAGCCCTGACTCACTTAAATCCATTTCATTTCCTGATGGATGGTCCTCTTTGAGAATGAAGAGCAAGCAACAAATCACCAAACCAGACTGAATTATTCCCAGTAGGTCAGCTGCCTATCCCCTATCCATGTTGCTAGGCAACAGAACTACTTCCCTCATTGGTGCTGTCTCCTTTCTGTGGATGAAGGGTCATTAGTGAGTGAGAGAGATGTTGGAGGTAACTAGATAAATGGTGACAAGTTCTTGCTCTGGGCGTGAGACCCATCCTTCCCCCTCCTGGGACTCCTTCATCCAGTCCTGGAGGCTGCCACATCAGACAGCAGAAAACTCAAATTCCCTCCTGTATCCCTGCATCCTGAGTCTAGCTGCATGCATACACCATGATTCTCTCTTCTAGTTCCACAGCTCATCAGCCCTACTCTCCTCACACCCTCCAAATCCCTCTTTTTTGAGGGGGCAGGCTGAGGTAGGGAGGGAATGGATTATTCAGGGATCATACTTTTAGAAAAAAGTGCTAGAAGAAAGCCCAGACAGAGCAAGTGGAGCACATGCAGGTATGGGAGAGGTTGATGGTGGGAAATGAGAGGGGGGGAAGGAAATATTTCTCTTTTGAGCAGAATTCCAGGTTGACAGGTCTACAATCAGGGAAGAACAGGACAGACATAGGCAAGCTGATGATTTCAAGGGGGAAGGAAGATATAAATCAAGTCTTGACTTATTAGGTGCCTACCATATGCCAAATGCTTTAAGACAAGACAAGAGAGCTCCTGCTCTAGAGAGTGTCATAGGGAGACAACATACAAATAATACAAAGAAGATACATACAGGAGAAGCTGGAGATAAGCAAAAGGGGGAGGCAGGGAATGGAATGGAAAAACACTTCTTGAAGAAGGCAAGATTCTATCTGGCATCTGAAGGTAGGCAGGAGACAAAGATGAGGAGGGAGAGCATGTTAGGCATGGGGCACAGCCCAGGAAAAATGCTCAGAGGTGAGAGATGGAGGGTCTAGTATAAGGAATAGCAAAGGAAGCTAGTTTCACTGTGTCCATGGAGAAGAAGGTGTAAGAAGACTGGAAATGTAAAAAGGGACCAGGTTAAAAAGGGCTCTAAAAACCAATAGAAGATTTTATATGTGATCCTGCAAGTAATAATGAGCCATCAAGTGGGGGAACCCTGAAACATGGTTAGATCTAGGTTTTAGGGTCAGCAGTTGAGTGATCAAGGGAAACTTTGGGAGATAAAGGGTCCAATTTTCAGGCACGTTCCATACCAGGGTTGCCATTTCTGCCTTCCCTTCTTGGACTCATTATGGATATTATGTTCACCGTGGACATTATCATCAACTTCTGAACCACTTATGTGAATTAATTACTGACTCATGCCAGGTAAACCTCTCTGGGCATTTTGACCTTGAATGTGCCTCTTCAAGCTTCATAGCCCTGAGCATTTTGGAATCATTTCCTTTAAGTTTCCTTATCTGGAAAAGGAGAAAATTGGACTAAGGTCTCTGTGCCTCAGTTTTTTCTCCTATAAAATGAAAGGGGAGGACTAGATGAGTCCTAAGAGCCTTCCAGCACTGACATACTGATCTATGAAATGCCAATCTTACTATTACCAGTATTCTTATATTATACCAGCATCTCATGGTATAGAACACAAAGAATTTTCTATAAATTTTCTATAAAGCAGAATTTAGTATGAAGCAAGTCTATCTTGGATTCCAATCCAATGGGATTTACTTACTAAGTTCACAAAGGGACCATGGAGTCCAGACTCCAGGGATAGAGCCACATACAATGTTCAGGTAGCTTAATCTGTGTCTTCCCCAGTAGGGAAGATATGTCCCACATTGTTCCCTGGCCTTTCTTTTGGTTAGCACACCCCATCCTCTTTCTCTCTTTTTTTAATTCATTCATCAGTCACTTTTTAAGTGCCTACTCTATTCAGAATGTTGTTGGAGATAAAAAAAAAATAAGCTTGATTCGTAACAAAAACATAACAGTATAAATGGGGATTTATCACAGGGTATCAACATCCAAAGGGGCATGCTTCCTCCTCAGATGGTGTGCTTCCTTAGCATGGTAATTTCTGTTCTTGTAAAACTTACCTCAGCTTTTAGACCCTGCTGGCCTTCATCACCATGTAGTAATCTACCACCCCACAATGAATCACAAACATGGTGCCTCTCTACTCAGATCTAGTTTTCCTCCTAATCTTCCATAGAATCGAGGGTCAGGTTATCTGGGGCACAGGCTTCCCCTCTTCTGGCATGACTGCATCTATAGTTGGATTATTCTATGTATTATTGTCACCTCTCCAATTGTTTGTCCCTAGTTGACACTTTGCTTGCCATCATGAACTTCATTGTCTAGCTTTCTTGGTTTTAAGAGATAAGTCAAGCTCTGAGAATTTGACTCCCTAATCCTGACTCTATTCCACTTCTCTCCATCATATTCGTGAGCTGTGACAGAGCTAGGGTAGAGAATAAAAGAGAGGAGGAGCAGAGGAAGAAAGCTCAGATTTGGCGTGTGCACTGCTCATATACCCACATAGGTATATACGAACATACATGTGTGAAATGCTAACTTTAACAGGCTTGTCTTGTCTGTATGGATTAAGTGACTTGCTTTAGAGAGCAGAAATGTTTATGTTTGAAAGTTGGGTAAAAAATTGAATTTCTATCATTCAGACCTGATTTAAAATGCTCTATTTTAAAGAACCCTCTGGCAACTCCTGTAAAGCAAGGCATCCTTTTATAAATATGAACATTTCATCTATGCTTATTAAAAAGTTTTGTATTGAAAAAGTCAGCTTTTCTTAAAGGATGGCACAATTGAATTCTGCTTCTACTCATCTGTATAAAAAAATCGGGTATAGTGAAAGGACTACCCATACACAAAAGCCTCACTGATCCTGTTCCTACCTACCTAACTATTCATTGACTAAACCTCATATAGACTCCATCCTTCACAGAAACCACTGTTTTGCATCCACTCCTCATTAATATTCACCCTCTGACAGACATTCCTTCACTTGTTTCTTAAAAATTCTATCCAGTGGATAGAGCGCTGGACCTGGAGTCAGGAAGACCTGTGTTCAAATTTGAGCTCAGATACAAGTCACCTCAACTGTAAAATGGAGCTAAGAATAGTCCCTATCTTCCAGGGTTGTTGTAAAGATAAAAAGGAAATGATATTTGTAAAGCACTTTATAAAATTTAAAGCACAATACAAATGCTATTACTATCTTTATTCCCTCACACTCTCCCCTTAGAGACCCCATCCTTCACATTAATTCCTCACTAACATCCACTACTCTTGGACTCCATCTTCTCACAGATTTCATTCCTTACCAGACTCCTTCCCTTCACATACTTTTTCTCCTCATGTTTATCCATCATAGATATCTTCTCTGCCACAGAAATCATTCATTGTACCTACATCAGTCCAGATCCCTTGTACTTTTTTTCTTCCCACATAGGTCTTGTCCCTGGGTGCGGATGTGCTTCCTGAATACAAGTTGCAGGCTCCCCGAATTCACCGATGTACCATCCTGCATTACAGTCCTTTCAAGGCTGTATGGGACTGGCTGATTCTACTTTTGGTCATCTATACAGCTGTCTTCACCCCCTATTCAGCTGCCTTCCTACTCAATGATCAAGAGGAGTCCAGACAATGGAATTGTGGCTACTCCTGTAACCCCCTCACTGTGGTGGAGTTCATTGTGGATATTATGTTCGTCGTGGACATTATCATCAACTTCCGAACCACTTATGTCAATTCTAATGATGAAGTGGTCAGCCACCCAGGCAAGATTGCTGTGCACTATTTCAAGGGTTGGTTTCTCATCGACATGGTGGCTGCAATTCCCTTTGACCTTCTCATCTTCCACACTGGTTCTGATGAGGTGAGAGATACCTTCCCCAGGAAAGATCCTGTGCTCCAACCTCCCTTGTCTATCTTGAGACCCATGTCCCTAGGGTTTCCTCCATCACTGGTTCATAAAATGTTAAAATTAAAAAGGGTCTTAGCAATCATAAAATATTTCCATTTTATAAACAGGAAAACTGAGGTCCAGAAAAATAAATTCATAAAGCAAGTAAATAGCATAGTTTCTCTATTGGTTTCCTGATTTCTTATTTAATATTCTCTCCATTTCAATATGAAAGGTCTTCTTTTAAATACCCTAAGGTCCTTTTTTTTTGCTGAACTGCATGCTATTTAGTGTTGTTCAGTCATATTTGGAAGGGTTTCATACCTTTTCCAAAGTCATAGTTTTCAAATTCTAGGTCAGTAGACAAAGAGCATAGGAGCTTAGGTCAAAATTTTGCATTTATCCCCATTAAATTTCATCATAGCTTTAGTGCTAGAAAGGACCTCAAAGGTTATTTAGTCCAATCCTTTAATTTCTCAGAAAGGGAAACTGAGGTCAAAGAATGTGAAATGAATTTCACACAGACTGTAAGTGGCAAAGATGGTATTTAAACCAATGTATCCAGATTTCCAATTAAGCACATTTTCATTATATTCTGATATCTTCCAAATTTTATTTGGCACAATGATTTTAGCTTGTCATAATCTTTTTTGAGCCTAGAATCTGTCAATCAATAAACATTTATTAAGCACCTACCAGGTTGCTAGACACTATAATTCAGATAACATGTCAATTTTTCCTCTAAACTTTTCCTTTGTCATCCACAAATTTGACAGGCACAAATGTATTCATCCAAAATATTGGTAAATTCTAAAAAGCACAGATCAAGAACAGATCCCTGACACATTCCACTAACACCTCCCTACTAAGTTATATATGGTCATTGCTGACCATATGAGTACAGTCATTCAACCAGTTTCAAAAAGGAATCACTCAGTTGCTATCATATCTTTCAATCTTATCCACAACATCACCTGAGAAACTTTTTCAAAAGTTTGTTGCTATCATTGAGTCATTTCAGTCATGAAATGACTGTGTGATCCCTTTTTGGTGTATTCTTGGCAAAGATACTGGAATGACTTGCCATTTTCTTCTCCAGTGGATTAGGACAAATAGAATGACTTGCTTAGGGACACACAAATAGTAAGTATCTGAGGACAAATTTGACCTAGGTCTTCCTGACACGGGGCCTGGAACTCTATCCATGCACCCTCCCTACCTAGTTGCCCCTAAGTACTCCTGTACTCCCTTAGTAATATATTCCAGAACAGAGGTACTTAACATTTCTTTGTGCTGTCTTTGGCAATCTGTTGAAGCTTATGGACCCCTTCTCATAATAATGTTTTTAAATGAATAAAATAAAATATAAAGGATACCAATTATATTGTGAAATATTTTTAAAACAAGTTCATGGATTCTGGAGTAGGGTAAGCAGCAGACTCTAAGTGGGTTCAGGGGATCAGAATTATATATTGTCTTTCTCACCATTACTCCCCAGGCTCCTATTTCCAAGATATAGAAGTATTGCACTAGGCTACCTCTAAGCCTCTAAAACCACACTTACTCTATCACCTAGAAAGGAAAATCACAAGTTTAGAATTCATGTCCTCTGAAAAGTTTTCCCAAACCACCTTATTCTGATTAAACCTCCACTCTATACCCCTTAATCACTAACATAGTTGTATGAATGCTGTTCATATCACAATGTAGCTATAACAAGGGTCCATGAGTCTTGGATGGATGACTGAGTCTCAAAAAAAGTAAAGTGATTTACCTATGTGGCCTCACAGCTGTAAGGGTCCAAGGCAGCATTTGACTCTAGGACTTCCAAATTCAGCATTCTAATTTACTATATATTGCTACTTCCCAGTACTAATATAAATTTTTACATTATTATCTACAGCCTCTTATAGTTTCTATCTGGAGAAGGAAATAGCAAACCACTCCAGTATCTTTGCTAAGAAAACCCCATATGGGGTCACAAAGAATGGGTTATAATTGAAAAAAACTGAAGAGAGAGAGTTTCTATCATTTGTGTTTTATCTCCCTCAACTAAATTATAATTTCCTCGGTGGTAGTTATAGCTTGGGCAGCTTGGTGGCTCAGGGGATAGAGTCTCAGTGGATAGGCTCTGATCCTACAGTCAGGAAGACCTGAGTTCAAATATGGTTTCAGATACTCATTAGCTTTGTGGCCTCAGGCAATTCATTTACTCTCTGTTTACCTTAATCTTCTTGCTAAGAAAACTGCATATAGGGTAACAAAGAGTCAGACATTACTGAGTGACTGAGCAACAAGATAGAGCAGGTAGATAGAACAATGGACAGAACTCTGGACGGGACCTAGGAAGATATGAGATTAAATAATCTAGTCTCAAATACTTAGTAGTAATGTGACCCTGGGCATGCTACTTAATCGCTGTCTGCCTCAGTTTCCTCAACTATAAAATGGGAATTATAACTGATGACTGATGATGATGATGTATGTCCTTTGTTCTTGAAGAGAAACATTACATTAGGGAGGTGATGCCATGAAAAGTGAGACTGGTGACTTAACACAGCATCCCCTTCCCAAATCATGACAAGTCCATGATTTAGATTTGAGGGGGGGAGAATGGCTGTGTTAAGTCACCAGTCTCACTTTCTCCTCCAGAGTCATATGGATTCAGTGGCCAGATATGAATCAGGATGACTGGAGATGGCCCTGGATGCGAGACAGGGGAGGTTAGGTGACTTGCCCAAAGTCACACAATTAGTGTGTGTTAAGTATCTGAGTCTGGATTTGAATTCACAATATTCTGACTCCAGGTTCAGTGCTCTATCCACTGCACTACTTGACTGCCCTGGGAATAATAATAGAACCTACCTCCTAGGTATCAAATTATGTAATATTTAGAATAAGTAAATAAAGTATCTTAAATAAAGTAAGTAAAGTAACTTAATAACTGCTTGTTCTCTTCCCTCTCCTTTTCCCCACTTGTATTTCATTTATGTCCTCTCATATGCTTTATACAGGGCTCAGTATATAAAATATGCCACTTGAAAACTTGTTTATTGAGTCAATGAATAACAGCTATAGAATGAGTGAATGAACATAGCACATAAACTAATGAATGAATACTTTTCAACTTGTTTAAACTCTTTACCTGGTCATTCAAGTATTTCAGTCTGGTTCCATCCTACTCACCTAGTCTTATATTATTCCCCAACACATTCTAGCCATTCTGAAATATCCTTTGTTTCTCAGTCTCATGTTGCTCTCTCCTGTCCCTGTCTTTTGTTTAAGAAGGTTCCTATGTGTAGAATACTCTCCTGTCCAATTCTGTCTATTGACTCTCACTTCTCTTCCTTTAAGACCTGCCTATTCATCTGTCACCTCCTCCATCAACCCTTCTATGATCTCTTCCTCTCCCCAAGTGAAGGTGATCTCTCTCTTTGCCTCCTCAAATTTCTCTTGGCTCTTTGCCTAGCTTTCCTTGTCTCCTGTCTTATTCTACCTAGTATCTTATTTATTTGTGTAGATGTACTATTATCTCTAGTAGATTGTTAAGTCCTTCAATGGAACTTTGAAAATAGCAGGTGTTTGAATAATGTCTTGATGAAATTAAGTGTATGAGTAAAGGAAGAGATGAGTGAGTGAAGAAAAGGACAAGTGAGTGAAGAAAGGGATGTGAGTGAAGGAAAAGATGTGTGAGGAAAGGGATGAGTGAGTGAAGGGATGAGTGAATGAAGGAGGATATGAGTAAGTGAAGAAAGATGAGTGAGGGAGTGAGGGGGTGAATGCGTGAAGGAAGGTTTGAGTGAGTGAAGGAATGAATGGACGGGTGAAGGAGGGATGAGTGAGTGAAGAAAGGGATGAGTTAGTAGATTTCTGTATTTTTGCCCCAAGACCCAAGTTACTTGTTCAAATCCTTTAATAGCCTTACCTTTATCCTAGACTACCACACTGATTGGGCTTCTAAAGACAGCAAGGCTGCTACGACTGGTTCGAGTGGCCCGAAAGCTAGACCGCTATTCAGAATATGGTGCAGCAGTGCTCTTTCTCCTCATGTGCACCTTTGCCCTCATTGCCCATTGGCTGGCCTGCATCTGGTATGCTATTGGCAATGTGGAGCGGCCCTACCTGGAACATAAGATTGGATGGCTGGACAACTTGGGAGACCAGATTGGCAAGCGCTACAATGACAGTGACCTCGGTTCAGGTCCCTCCATCAAAGACAAATATGTCACTGCCCTCTACTTCACTTTCAGCAGTCTCACCAGTGTGGGTTTTGGCAACGTATCCCCCAACACCAACCCTGAGAAGATCTTCTCTATCTGCGTCATGCTCATTGGCTGTGAGTGAGGGCTCCCAGTGGAGCAAAGACTTCATCCTTCCTATTCCCCCCATCCTCTGTTAGTCCTCTACCCCCTTATTCCCTTGGGGATGGTTCTCTTACTAGTGTTTGGGCAGAGCTTTGAAACTGGTCCCTAGTAGTGACTATGTTCATAGTATGTCAGTGGCTGTGTCTCTGTTTCTGAGTTCCATTTTTCCCACTGATTTAGGCAAGTTCTACTTTTGTGGTTATCTGTGTTTGAAATGAGTCTTGGGTATTCTGTGGGATCTTTTTTTTTCCTGACCAAGGTGACTTAAGAATAGAAAAGATTTTCCCTGGCAGTAATATGATGGGTGTTAAGAAGAGGTAGGAAGCCTCTAAGTGGTCTGTGAGATATTACCAAATATAACTCAAGGTGTACTGCTATCCGAAATATTTGTATTCCCCAAAATTTTAAAGTTATACATGGGGAAATAACAAATAGGGGAGAGTGTTTGGAAGTTTGAAGGAAGTGGATTAAAGTATATACATATATATATGTATATACATATAATTTTTGGTCTGAGTTTCTGATGTGATGCATATGGAAATTATTTCCATCAATACAGATCAACAACTCATCTTTAACTTAATTCTTAGAGAATTGACTGGAATTCCAAGAAATTAAGGCACTTGTCCATAATCAAATAGATAATACATATCTGATGTAGGGCTTAAACCTATATCTTCCTAACTCAAAGACTAAGCCTCTGTTCACTATATAATGTTATCTCTCACTACTTTTAAATGTCTAAAAAATAATATCATTTGTTGATTCCTCCAACCACCACTACCACTCCTAATCCTGGACTGTAAATATAGCAACTGCAATTTATTATATATAATTTGCTATATTTATAATATCATGATTGACAGAGTTGAAGATAAAATTTCAGGAAAAGAGATTTTTGAATAGGGTACAAACAAAATGTACACAACTGAAAGAAAATATTTTTCCCCGTTTGTTTTCCCTTTTTCCTTGAATCAAAATATGTTTAGGTCAAGAGATTTCAGGATAGGAGGATAGGAGAGGGAAGAGGAAACATTGGTTACTCATGGTGATTTTTTGCCAAAAACTTCCCAAGTGAATTGGTGTTTTGCTTTGTTCTGATTTGGTTTTTTGGGGTGGAGCTAAGAGGTGGCAAATGGAAGTGGCTAAATTAGGGAATCTAGAGGGTCTTTTGTTTCACCAAAGTGGTTGATAGTCCCTGACTTTTTATCCTCAGTATTCATGGAAACCTGGAGAAAATAGAGCCCCAAGGGCACTGACTCTGAGGAAACTCCTCAGAAAACTAAAAAAAATAAATAACCCCAGAAAACCTGGGCTACAAGACTATTATAAGGCACTTGTATCAAGTGCCCAAATTTGAGGAGCATACAAAATCAAGGGGGAAAAAAACCAAACAAACAACATTTATTAAGTACATACTAAGGGACAGACACTGTACTAAGTACTGGGAATGCAAAATAGAAAAAAAAACAAATCTTGCTCTTAAGGAGCTTGTAATACAATGGGGAGAGAGAAACAAAGTAGGCTATCTATAGGATAAAAGGAAAATAAGTAAGAGGGGGGAAGGCATGAAAATAAAGAAGAGTTAGGAAAGACTTTCCAGTATAAAGTCTATAATTTTACCAAGCAAGACATAAGTTATGGAGATAAAATATTGCCAAAATTATATTCTTTGCCTTGGTGCAAAATTAACTAGTTATGGTGCTACCAAAGGGCCTGAAGGAAGAATGCCTCAGAGAGTCTAGAAGTTCATCCTCAACCCCCCACAACCCAGAATATTGAGGCTGCTGAGTACTGGGGGCTCACCCTCTGCTTCTCCCCTTAGCCCTCATGTATGCCAGTATCTTTGGCAATGTGTCAGCTATCATCCAGAGGCTCTACTCAGGCACTGCCCGCTATCACACCCAGATGCTTCGGGTCAAGGAGTTCATCCGATTCCACCAGATCCCCAACCCACTACGTCAGCGCCTGGAGGAGTATTTTCAACATGCTTGGTCCTACACAAATGGTATTGATATGAATGCGGTAAGTTGGAAGTTGGACATGGTAAAGGACAGTAGGAAGGTTGGAAAGTGAAGGAAAGATTCAGGTGGGGGCCTGGGGCAAGGTATTGATGACAAGAAATGGGTGGTGCCATAAGAGAAAGATCCCAAAGATTAGGGTTCTTTAAGTGAAAAACTTACAACTGACCTCAGAGGTATAAAAGTTCAGACTTTTAATTCACAGGTCTGCAAAGTTCATCTATATTATAAACCACAGAGTTCACAGATTTAATTCAGAGACCTGCAAAGTTCATCACAGGTCTGCAAACTTCACAAATATTACAGGCTACAAACAATTCACAGATTAAAATTCTTCTGAAGAGGGAGCTATTTAAGGACAGACTGAATAATAAAGGTCAAGACAAGAATTACTGAGGGAAAGAGAGAAAGGAAAGGAAAACAACCATAAGAAATAACTGGGCTTAGACCAGCATGGAGAGGGATATAGGTTAAACATTTATAGTCATGCCCACTTTCTGTGTAGGATATCAGGGGAAAGAGGGTCAAAGAGTGATTCCCTCCCCTGCCCCCCCCAACTAGGGTCAAGTACCCACTTTGGAAGACTAAGAGGCAGAAAGTTGGAGGAGAGGTAGAGGGATGAACTAAAGTTGCTCTTATCTTGGCAAATTTACATTTAACAATACAATGATATTGAAAAATTGGAGAGAATTTGCATTTGTTAGACCTCAAAAAATATCAGACAGGCACAAGTAATATTTTTTAATATTAAAAACTAAACATATTTCTCATTCAAAACTATCATCATCATCAGAATCCTCTATCTTAGATAGTTGTCTATGACTATAAAGAAGATCCTACTATTTATTAGTCAGGTGATAAAACACATATATGTTTTAGTATCCTTATCTGTAAATTAAGATGTCCTCTTACAACCCTTACAAGCTCTCAGTTTATCATTCTATGGTCTTGAGTGGACATTGTTACGAGAACTTAATGTAAACTATAGGAAGTAGAAGAAAAAGGTGGGAATGGCTCTGGGCCTCAACTACACAGGATCTCTTGATAAATTATATTTTTACTTTATACTCATGAACAAATTCAAGTATTAAAAGAAGATTCTCAGGCCCCAAAAGAGGAACCCTAAATGAAATAGTCTAGTCACAGATTACGAACATGTTTATTGTCTGAGAAGAAGAACTTTCAAGGGAGAGCTTGCAAGAGAGCAGAGGGGAAGAGAATATTTCACTGCTCAAACTTGGTATGGGAAAAAAGGTGAGACATTATAGTTTCTGAAGACTTTCAGGCAGGGAGTGGGGGTTAAGGGAGAAGACATCTGTAGACAAAAATAAGCAGGATATTTATTTTTTTCTTATTAATGATTTTATTTATTTTGAGTTTTAAAATTTTTCTCCTAATCTTACTTCCCTCCCCCCACCTCTACAGAAGGCAATTTGTCAGTCTTTACAGTGTTTCCATGGTATACATTGATCCAAATTGAGTGTTATGAGAGAGAAAGCATATCCTTAAGGAAGAAACATGAAGTATAAAAGATAGCAAGATCAGACAATAAGATATCAGGTTTTTTTCTAAATTTAAGGTAATAGTCCTTGGTCTTTGTTCAAACTCCACAGTTCTTTCTTTGGATAAAGATGGTATTCCCCATTGCATACAGCCCCAAATTGTTCCTGATTGTTGCACTGATGGAATAAGCAAGTCCATCAAGGTTGTACATCACCCCCCATGTTGCTATTAGGGTGTACAGTGTTTTTCTGGTTCTGCTCATCTCACTCAGCATCAGTTCATGCAAATCCTTCCAGGCTTTCCTGAAATCCCATCCCTCCTGATTTCTAATAGAACAATAGTGTTTCATGACAGCCATATACCACAGTTTGCTAAGCCATTCCCCAATTGAAGGACATTTACTTGATTTCCAATTCTTTGCCACCACAAACAGGGCTGCTATGAATATTTTTTGTACAAGTGATGTTTTTACCCTTTTTCATCATCTCTTCAAGGTATAGACCCAGTAGTGGTATTGCTGGATCAAAGGGTATGCACATTTTTGTTGCCCTTTGGGCATAGTTCCAAATTGCTCTCCAGAAAGGTTGGATGAGTTCACAGGGGAGCAGGATATTTAGAAAGTCTTGAGCAAGTTGTGTCTGCAGCTGTAGCCGGTCAAGTCTGGTTCTGTAGTTTCTGGCAGCTACAGGCATCTCCAAATTCATCTAGAGGTCACAAGCAACCTAGGGCTTCAATAGCTCTCTGATTAGCTAGCTGTTGTGTAGCTCTGACAGGTTAGCATAGACATTATAGGGTCCATGTGAACACACTGTGCCTAAGAATTGGGGTGGGACCATTGCTGGAGGACAGTGTAGGTACTTTTGTTCTTGTTGTCATTTCAGTTGTAAGCAATTCTCCCCATTTGGGGTTTTTTTTTTGATTAAAAATACTGGAGTGGTTCGTCATTTCTTTCTCCAACTCATTTTACAGATGAGAAAACTGAGGCAAACAGGGTTAAGTGACTTACCCAGGGTCATACAGCTAGTAAGTGTCAAATGTCTGAGACCAGATTTGAACCCATGAGGATGAGTTCCTCCTGAATCTAGGCCTGAATTCATTCCACTATACAACCTGTAGCACAGTGGAGAGAGCACTGGCCCTGGAATCAGGAGTTCAGACACTTGACACTTACTAGCTATATGACCCTGGGCAAGTCACTTAACTGCCTCACATCCAGGGCCATGTCCAGTCACCCTAATTCATAACTGGCCACTGGATCCAGATGGCTCCAGAGGAGAAAGCGAAATTGGTCACTTAGAACAGCATCCCCTTCACTGAAATCCAATTCACATGCTCATCATGGGGTTACCTCCCTGACAAACAACAACTAGTACTACTTCCCAATCTCATTTCCTTTTCTGCCCAAATTTCTAGATTACGAATTTTTTTCCAAATAAAAGGAAAGGAGGCTCTTTTTAGAGTCACATACCCTGAAATGCCAAACTAGGACTTGTTAGCAGGGCTGAAAAGTTCTGATTCCATTTAATTAAGGACCAGAATGGCAGCCACTTAGCTCTTTAAGGTAGGAAAAGTTCTTTTTTTTCTTTGAATGATTAAATGAATGAAAGAGAGAAGGTAAGTGGTATGGTTAAGATCTTCATTTAATTTCTCTCCCACATTCCTGGTGACTTAGGTATATAATAAGTGAATGAATGAATGAATGAACATGAGAGAGAATGAGGCAAGTGAGTAACCAGTTTATCTAAGGGATGAGGGAGAGAACTATTTCTTTTTTGCTCCTAGTTATGACAAGATACTTCACTGTTGGAGCGGCTAGGTGGTGCAGTGGATAGAGCACCGGCCCTGGAGTCAGGAGTACCTGGGTTCAAATCTGGCCTCAGACACTTAATAATTACCTAGCCGTGTGGCCTTGGGCAAGCCACTTAACTCCATTTGCCTTGCAAAAACCTAAAAAAAAACAAAAGATACTTCACTGTTAGGGGACAGCTAGATGGCACAGTGGGATAGAGTATGAGGCTTGAAGTCAAGAAGATTCATCTTTCTGAGTTCAAATCTGGCCTCAGCTGTGTGACAAGTCACTGTTTGCCTCAGTTTCCCCAGCTGCAAAATGAGCTGGAGAAGGAAATGGCAAACCACTCTAGAATCTTTGGCCAAGAAAACCCCAAATGGGGTCATGAAGAATCCAGTTAAAATGATTGAACAAAAATAGTAAGGTTCCTTCTAGCAAAAAAAAAAAAAATCTATTCTGTGTCTATTCCTAATATTTGTTCTTTTTTTTTCTTTTCTTTTCTTTTTTTTTACTCAGGGTAGAGGTAGAGGGTAGTATGTGACTTTAACACTCAGGATTTGACCAAAGAATCCATGTAGATTTCTAATACCCTCCTCTTCCCTTTTTTAAAAAAAATCCCTTTCCCTCTCAAGGGGTCTGGTTTAGTACCTTCAAACTTCAGAAGTGAGCTAATAAGGCCTGTATTTTAGGACCCATTCTGGTAGCTGATGCAGTGTTGCTTAGGAATCCCTCAAGACTGATGGTTTTTTCTGATTGGCAATGATCCCAAAACATTCTAGGTAGCCCAATTCCATTGCTGGGAACCTTTCCCTAAAGACCAGACTCTTCCTTTCTAACTCCACTTTTCCTGATCTGTTTCCCCTGACCCCTTTACATCCCACCCTATTCCACAGGTGCTGAAAGGTTTTCCTGAGTGCCTGCAAGCTGACATCTGCTTGCATCTGAACCGTTCTCTACTGCAACACTGTCAGGCTTTCCAAGGTGCCAGCAAGGGCTGCCTTCGAGCCCTGGCCATGAGATTCAAGACCACACATGCACCTCCAGGGGACACACTGGTGCATTTTGGGGACGTGCTGACCACACTCTACTTCATTTCCAGAGGCTCCATTGAGATTCTGCGAGAGGACATTGTTGTGGCCATTCTAGGTGGGGTGGGCTAGGCAGCCCAAGATGGGGAATTCAGTGGGCCAATAGAAATGGAGTCCTTTATTAGTTCCCCCACCTCCAGGGTGTTCATGCATTCCTAGTGAACATGTCCTGGCTTCTGCCCCACATCTGTGTCTGGTCAGATTTTTCTGTCATTTGGGATAACATTACACATGTCAAAGATGTAGGGACATCCTCTGGGAAGAAATAGTCACATTTGGTGATTTCCCCTATCGGGATTGAAATCCTCCTTGAAAGCATATCATATGGGGCAGCTAGGTGGCAGATAGAACACCAGCCCTGGAGTCAGGAGGAACTGAGTTCAAATTAGACCTCAGACACTTAATAATAATTGCCTAGCTGTGTGACCTTGGGCAAGCCACTTAACCTCATTACCTTTCAAAAAAACAAAAACAAATCATATCCTATAAGGATCAGAAGGAACTGAGAGTGTTTAGTCTGAAGAAGAGAGTAGGGAAATAAGAAAGGTATGAAGAAGACAACTATCTTCAAGTATTTTAAGATCTATCATATCAAAGAGAAATTGGATTTGTTAAGCTTAGTCTGAGAGGCCAAAACTAAAAACAACAGATGGAAATTGCAGATTTAATGTAAGGGAAAAATATTCCCCAAAATCAGAGTTAACCCCAAAATGGAGTGGAAATTAGGTAGTCCTCCCTCTTCACACAAAAGGTGGATGTCCATTTGTTAAAGATGTTGCAGAAGGGGTTCCTATATAGACACAGCTCATGCTTAATGGCTTCTTTATCTTTCACATCATTCTGTCTCTCTCTCTCTCTCTCTCTCTCTCTCTCTCTCTCTCTCTCTCTCTGTATATATATATATATATATATATATATATATATATATCAATTGTGTGTAAAAACAATATACAGATAGCTTATGACTTTGTCAATATTAGGAACTCCCCTAATATTTACTTATTAGTTCATAAATGCTGCCATTGTGGTATTCTATCAAATGATAGCATTTTTGACTTAGCAGTCCTACGATAGTTATCTCAGATTTAGAAAGGTTAAGTCACTTGTCCAAGGTCACATAAGAAGCTTGACCCCAAGGCAAGATTATGTCAGAGATAAGATTTGAACCCAGTATATAGTAAATGTCCAAGATAGGGTTTGAATCCAGGTCTTCCTTACCTCTCAAATGGAATACTCTATCTCTCTGACAAGCTGTTCATATAATCACAGATCCTTTTTATATTGGGCTTTAAGGTATTAACATTCCTTTTTTTTCCTCAGTGGGAGAGATCATCCCCAAAAGCTTAGTTGCCAAGGGATGAAGGGTTTTTGGTCACAGTCACTTAAAAAGACCATCTGCTGAGGCATAGAAGGGTTGTGATCTGTACAGATGGAGGAAGGGATCATACTGATGCAATCACAGATCCCTGAAGGTTTCAAGATTTTTGTTTTTGTTTCTTTACCATTTGAGGAAGCTAAGGTTCAAGAGGTGAAGTGTCATAAGCAGTGATACAAGTCATTTTGTCTGAGAGCCAAAACTAGAAGCAAGATGCCTGATTCCTTGTCTATCCAGTGTACTTTCCTCTAGGTGGGAGATGGACAGGGAGGAAGTGGGGAATAGAGAAGAGGTGGTATGTAAGACCATCCTTATAGAGAGGGAAGGGTCTTCAGAGTTCATTTAATCCAATGCTCTCATTTAGCAAATGAGGATAGTGAGGCTTAAGAAAATAAAGTTTCTTTTCCAGGATCACTCATATAAGCAGCAGAGGCAGGATTTGAACCCAGTCAGTGTCTTTTCCCAATGTGACATGTCCTGTGCATGCATAAATGTATTACCTTTGTATTACGTATGCATATGTGTATTGTATGATGTTGTAAGCATGATTATATGTATGCCTATCTGTATTATCTATACATGACTGTAAATATGCCTGCCTTATCATTTTTGTATGACCATATATGTGTGTATACAAATGCATTTGTATGTATATATGCATGACTGTGTGTGTTTACCTGACTTATATTCATAAATATATGTAGGCATGCATGTTTGGCTGTATAACTATGTGAATTCCTGGCTCTATTAATGTATGTATGATTATAAGTATGTTTCCATGATTAAATCATGTATATATGACTATGGTATGTGTGCCTGGCTGTATGTATATAAGATTATATTGTGCATGGAGGATTACATATGTATGGATGTCTGACTACATGTATGTAAGTATGTCTGCATGTGAGTCTGCTTTACTGTACACACCTAATCATATATTTATGCATGACTATATATGGCTGACCATATGTGTATGCACATATTTATGGCTATATTTATGTATGCATGGCTGAAAATATTTATGCATGTGTGTATGCAAAGCTAGAGTATATATTCATGAATATGTATCCATATGCCTGGTACTGTGTATTGTATATACATGATTATATGTATGCATGACTCTATGTATACATGGTTTATTAATTTATGGTTGTATGCATAAAATGCTTCCTGATTACAGTATGTGCATCTGTGTGTGTGCATGTATCCTTGGTTGTATTATGTTTGCATGGCTATATATATGTATGTATATATAGATTCATAATTATATTATATGATATATATATGCACACATATATTATATATATCATAGTTCTTTGCCCCAGGAAAATTTATAAACCAAGTAGACAGAAAGCCTACTATATAAGGCAGCTAGGTCATGCACTGGACTGGATTCAGGAAGACCAGAGTTCAAATCCAACCTCAGATACCTACTAGCTGTGTGACCCTGAACGAGTCACTTTATGCCTCTCAGCTTCAATTTCCCCATCTATACAATAATAATAGTACCTACATCCCAGGGTTGCTATGAGGATCAAATGAGATATATATGCAAAGTGTTTTGGAAACCTTAAATTGTTCTATCATGCTGGCTGTGATATGTCCAAACATGAAATTTAGAACAATTTAAACCAAAACATTTATTTTAAGACCCTAAAACAATACCTTAAAATAAATTACTTAGGATCTTTCAAGTTTGAAAACACTTTACTCAGTATTTGTTACAGCCTCTAGTTCAAAGCTCCCTGTAGTTGTGAGAAAGAGGAAGTATTAGTGAAGCCAGAAGCTTGCCTCCAAGGGGCTCACCCAAAGGATGAGCCTCAAACCTTTACCTTCTTTCAAGAGGAATAAAAAAAGAATAATTAATTTAAATTAAAAAGAAAGCCCCTTCCTCCCAAAGCTATCTTCCACTCAAGTACCACCAATCCTAGCCTGGAACCAATTGATTGAGTGGATTTTTATCAAGATGCTTCTCCCTTTGGGCTTCTGTTTCTTCAACTAGGTTGAACTAGATGACATCCTGGGTTCCTTTTGAAATTGAATCTATCTTTCTATAATCATTTTTTGAACGTAAAAACAAATTTTATATTATTTATGAAGTGTTCCTAACTACCAGACCTATGCATGCAGAGAACAGTTGAGAGATTCCTAAGGTTTTCCTGTTTCCCCCACTCCACAAATATCTCTGGTCTGCCCCAAGTCCTGGTATTTTCTTTTTTTTTATTTTTATTTATTTAAGACCATGGGATTAAGTGACTTGCCCAAAGTCACACAGTTAGGCAATTATTAAGCATCTGAGGTCAGATTTGAACTCAGGTCCTTCTGACTCCAGGGCTATGGCTTTATCCATTGCATAACCTAGCTGCCCCAGAATCTGGTATTTTCACCATTAATCACTCATTTCTTAAAGGTTAAGGGTCTGTTACAACCCATTTTCTCAGAGAGAACACAGAAAAGTAGGTCTTGATAGAACTGAAAGGTAGGAATCTGAATTATTGGATATTGTCCAGGTGACTTCACAGAGAAACTATGGGCAGTTAGGGAACAACTTGAGGTCCCCTTGGCTCTGAGTCAGTTGAATAAAAAATGGGTTATGTGGGGAGAAAAGGGAAGGGATCCAGGCTTTATCCCTAAAGATTCAGGATTCTATGATCCTAGAGGGCTAGAGGTATCTTCTAGCTAGTCGATCAACGTCTTCCTCAGAATTCACTCTAAGAGAGCAATCCCAGAACTGGGTCAAGTCCACAAGACTAGGAGAAATCCTTGGAAATTGTGGGTCAGAAGTTAGAGGCTAGGAGGAAAATCTTAGAAGTGCTTCTACCTTGGAGGGACATCTATCTCTGGGGTTTCTCAGTTACAGTAAAGGGGGTGGAAGGACCTACGCCAGGTCCCTACCCACAAGCATTTGTTTCTACCTTGGGCCAGCAGGGAAGAATGACATCTTTGGGGAGCCCATCAGCCTCTATACCCGGCCAGGCAAGTCCAATGCAGATGTGAGGGCATTGACCTACTGTGACCTGCACAAGATCCAACGGGAAGAGCTGCTGGAGGTTCTAGAAATGTACCCTGCCTTCTCTGAGAGCTTTTGGAGCAAACTGGAGATCACCTTCAACCTTCATGATGTGAGTCAAAGGAAAGGACTGTCCAGGAGGCAGACCATAAACCAGGCAGCATAGCAGCCCCATCAGATCAATCCCATAGTTAACAATCCATCACTGAGGACAAGCAGTACAAAATAGTATCTGGGGACAAGAAGCCTGAAACACACATTATAAATCACCTTTTAAAGACAAATCTAGTTAAGCCTCAGACTTTAAGACCCAACTACATATGACAAAGAGAAATCCTTGCATACTGTCCCAAAGAGGAAGCAGTGGCTGGGGCAGAGGTATGGGGAAGTGGAAAAAATACAGAGACCCTGGGGTCAACATGAAGTCATTCTAATAGAAACAAGGGGGGAAATAGGGCAGGGGGGTGTTCTCTGTTAGTCTTCTATGTTAACTTATAATTCTTGCTAGCCAGGTGCTAAGTAAGGTCAGTTGTTTCTACCTGTTAAAAGAATACAAATGTTGTCAATAATCCCTAAAATAATACTTGCCAAAACTCCAGTATCCCTACCCTAGATATGGGTAACTGCATCAGGATGGCTGCTTTCCCATAGTCCATCTATTGACTTTGAAGGGGAGTTAGAGCACACATCTCAGAAGATCTTTATTGACGTCAATCAATCAGGGGTTTAAAAGAGGGAGATAATATCAGAGAACTTGTTCAACTAGTCTGGTTTGGAACTACCAAGTTCCAAGTGTTTGAGATAGTGTGGCTCACATGAGCACTACCACTGTTACTATACTCTAAAACTCCCAGTTTTAAAAAAAAAAAAATATATATATATATATATAATATATTATATATATACATACCTTAATCACTGTATTTTAATTTAATCAGTTTCTTTTGTAATAAAAAATATCTTATTTCATGAATTCAAAAGCTTATTCTGAGGGCAGTTAGGTGACACAGTGTATAGAGTGCCAGCCCTGCAGGAGGGTCTAGGTTCAAATCCAACCCAGACACTTACTGTGTATCCTTGGGAAATTCATTTAACTCCAATTGCCTCCCCAAACCCCCCAGAAAACAAAAAAAACTAAAACATAAAAACCTTATTCTGAAAATTTTGCCAAAAGGATTCAAGACACAAGAAGATTAAGGACCCCTGAGTTAGAGGATTTCTGTCTCTATCATAAAGTTCTATTGGTAAAGTGAGGTTCTTTGGCAGACTGGCAGAGTAGTAGTGATACCAGGACCTCTGAGTTTAGGTTCTAGTTCCTAGTAATACTGCTTCTCAGAAATTCAGTTCCTGGGGCAACTAGGTAATGCAGTGAATAGAGTACCAGCCCTAGAGTCAGGAGAACCTGAGTTCAAATCCAGCCTCAGACACAGCCTACCTGTGTGACCTTGGGCAAGTCACTTAACCCCATTGCCTTGAAAAGAAAAAGAAAAGAAATTCAGTTCCTTCCTGTTATTGTTCCCTCTGCTGCCCACCCTTCTCCTCCAAACACACATTCCCAAATCTTTCAGAATCAAAAAGTTGAGAGAATTTGACCCTAATACCCCTGGCCTAGCTACCTTCCAGTGCTAATGAGACAAGATCTTCTTTATGATTTGCATCCTAAAGGGATGCTGCTGACTCTCTACCCCCCTGCCCCCCATGGTGAAATTCTTGGCTTGTTTTTTTTTCCAAATCCACTTCTGATGACCTATTACCAGCCCTACAGTTACAAAAAGACAGAGACAGTCAAACAGATACTGTCCCAAGGAGGAAGCAGCAGGTAGGGCAGAGGGACAGACAGATATATGTATGTGGATATATACATGTATGAGTGTGTACATATATACAAATACATATGAATAGACATATACCAGATACATGGTAAGGATCATACTTTTGAACCCAGCTACCAGGGAAAATGATCTGTTGCGGGACAGTAACCACTCTAAGACACATGGCAGAGTGGGTTGTAACTTCTAAGGCCTCTTCAGTCCCCTGGTTTGACCAAGGATGTCTTATCCTGACTGACATTGTCCTTGGTATGGAAACTAGAATTCCTTGTCCATTGCTATGAGAACCAGTGCCTCATCAATCACCATCCTTAAAAAGCCCTGAGCTCAGTAGAGTTTCTGTCTCTGGGGGAGGCTCTCTATAAAATCCTGCATTTCTCAATAAATCATATTAGATAGAGATGAGACACCCAGGAGCCCATGAAACATATCACAGAGCTCTCCAAAGGAGGCTTGGCCAAGAAGAATGCCTCTCAGCCTCACCTCTGACTCCCATACACTCAAATATAGCTCTGAACCTTAGCCTAAGTCAGGGGTAGAATTCCAGCTCTTGGACCACCTAAGGCCTGTGAAATCATTTGGTCTGGTGCTGTCACAGCAGCTACAGACAGGAATCAAAATTCAATAAATCCAGTAGCTTTTTAGGGGTAAATTAATTAAATGCTTGACCAAATATAGCAGGCTAATTTTTAAGTTGATAATTTTGTATGCCCAAGAATGATGTAATAAATATCCAAATGATCCTTGGCAGAAAAAAGGTTCCCCACCTCATCCTAAGCCATATGAGATGAGAACAGAGCAAGTGTATGGTTCTTGGTTTTGGCTTAAAAATCTAGTCACTTGTCAAATTTAGCAGCTGAGGCTGAAGCAGTTCCTAGGGCTGGAAAGATCAGAGCTGTTATCTTATTTTAGACTAACTTGAACTTAAGAATATAGAATGTTAGAAGTGAAAGGAAATTTTAGAGTCCAACTAGCCAAACCATCCAATTTTACAGATGAGGTTTCTTCTGAAATACTGAAAGTGGGGAGATTATGGGCATTTGACCCAGAGAAAGTTCTAGTTTAATATAGTGTACAGAGAGGGAGAATGTGTTCTCTCTCTCTCTCTCTCCATATATATGTGTATTCATATATGTAAATAAGTACATTTATATAATATCCTCTATATAGAAAGTTATATATAAGTAAATCTACATTTTTAATTATCAGTAAAGAATTTTGAGTCTCCCTCCAAAATATGTAGATTTATTTATTTACAAGTTATATTCAACAGTTTATCACAAAATTTACAGATAAATAGATATTGTTAAAGTATGAAATAAAGAGGAAAATTATATTTAATCTACAGTCAATAAAAAGCTATTGGAGTTTATTGAGTTAGGGGAACGACATGGTCAATGTGCTTTAAGAAAATCATTTTTTTAGGTGAATAGAAAAATGAATCAGGTAGATGAATTATGAGTCTATTGCAATAGCCTGGATAAGAGGTGATGAGGGGCCTGACTAGTGAATGAGTAGAGAGAAGGAAATAGATGTGAGAGATGTTGTGAAGGTATGATTGGATATGTGAGGTGAGTAAGAGTGAAGACTCAAAGATATACCAAGATTCCCAACTTGGATCATTGGGGAAATGATGATGTCTTTAACATTAACAGGAATTCTATAAAGAGATGGATTTGGATTGGGGGTGGTAGAGATAAATGTAATGAGGTTTCTAACAGTTTTCAACCCATTCATGTCTACTCATCTTGTGCTATTTGATCCATCCCACTAAAAATGAAAAAAGTTAGGGAAGGAAAGACTCCTGCTACCCTGAAATATGAGGTTAGTTCAGCAGTCCAGAGCAGCTACAAGGCTGTCTGATGAAGCCATGAGCTTATCTGGCTGGTAGGGTGTGAGTTTGCTGCTATTGAGAGAAAGAAATTTTCCTAGCATCTGTCTAGCTGCTGTTACAGGTGTTGGGATAAGTTGGCATGTACCAAACCAGCTTGAGATTATAAATGAGCAGGTAAGCATTCATGCTTCAGAAAGCTATAGAGCTACTAATCAGGGTTTGACTTAATGTTTTGTTGATTGTCTAGACTTAGAGAATGCTAGAGAAAAATGTTAGTAAGAGGAAACCAGGGATACACTGGACCTGGAGTCAGGATGATCAAAGTTAAAATCTGGATTCAGACTCTTTTTTTTTTTTTTAGGTTTTTGCAAGGCAAACAGGGTTAAGTGGCTTGCCCAAGGCCACACAGCTAGGTAATTATTAAGTGTCTGAGACTGGATTTGAACCCAGGTACTCCTGACTCCAGGGCTGGTGCTTTATCTACTACACTGCCACCTAGCTGCCCCCCTGGATTCAGACTCTTGCCAGTAGTGTGACCCTTGCAAGTCACTTAACTTCTATTTGCCTCAGGTTTTCTCAACTTTAAAATGATAATAACTTTAAATCAAATAAGATAATATTTGTAAAAACATTTAGCAAAAACTCTGGTACACTAAACAAATGTTTATTTCCTTCCCTTAATGAATCTGATTAAACTTAAAAGTCTGCCTGGCATGTTCCAAGGTGTGTCATGCCATACACTTAAGGCGTTGGTTGTTAAACATTTATTAGCACATACCTAATTAGAACACTCCAGGTTCACATTGCGTATTGAGGGGATCAATATATTTTCAGCATGGATGTGTTGGAGATAACATCTTTGACTGGCTACCCTCCAACTGGTTTACATGTGGGTCTTTGAGCTTGTGTTACGGTCCTCCACTTTGTAAATCATTACTCTTGGCTTCTGCACTCTGTATCTCCTTCTAAGAAATGGTTTTCTATGGGAATCATGATGGGACCAGGAAAGAAATGAGCATAATCAAAACATTCATTGAGTGCCTATAAAGCATTGTAATCAGAGTTGGGGGTCCAAAGACAAAAAAATAGACAATCTCAGTCCTCAAGTACACTCTATTGGAAGGTAAGGGTAGGGGTAGGGGAACAAAATATGTACAAAGATAGGTCATTGTAAGGAAATTGGAGGACCTCAAGAACCCTACCAAGGCAGTGGGATTGTGATCAGAAAAGGCTCCAGGGACGAGGTAATCTGGCTACCTATTACCCAAAGCTCTTGTTCCCCCAAGGTAGACAGAATTTCCCGATCACCACCTGACCAGGACCAGGAGGTCCCCTACCACTGGGCCAGGCCTCCTCAATCTGTTCTAAAACATTGCAAGCTCGGTAAGTAGAGTCAGTCCCTCTCTTCTCCCCACCTCCAACCTCTACCAGTATTGTTCCACAGTGGCCCCCCACCCCGCGCCAGGAATTTCTCAACCTCATCCTCTCTTACTTACTGAGGATCATTGAGGTTCTCTCTTCCTTAGTGAATAAGTAAGGCTCCTGATCCTGAAGAAATTGGAATGAAAATGGGCTGCTAAGAATCGTCCTCTAAAACCCTGGTTCTCCAACCCCTGATTCTCATTTTTCCATTAATAACAACTCCTAGGGTAAAAGTGTGGAAACCTTTTCCCCTGATTGCAAACTCAGTTTGGGAGTAAGCATATTTCCCAATGCTTCAGTTCCTTTGGATCTCCATGGCCCTCTCCCTTTAACCCTTTACCCTCTAGGTGTCTCTCCAGGGCTGGATGGCATGAAAACATTGAGAAAGTCACCACTGACCCACCTGCAGGGGATCCCTGGCAAGGCCCCATGGAATGAGTTCTGTCATAGCTCCTTGTCCCTAGGCAGTGAGCCTGAGACCAGAGCTCCAAGCCCTTCTACCTCCTCCAGACCCAGGGTCCTCTCCCAATCCCAGGAAGACTTCTCTGCCAGTCCTAATCTCAGCTGTCCCAAAGCTGATTCCCCAACTCGGGTGGGCAGCAATACACAGAAGGCCTCAGGTGAGTAGCTCATCTCCCCTCTCCCAGACAAGAAGATGGTTAGGTAGGCAGAAACTGGCCTTGAAGGGTCAGATCAAGCCAGGCTCTGCCTCCTGCCCTCATTTACAGCCAGAGCCAGGCTCCCAGACACCCAAGATGTGCTTGGATGCTGGGTTGACCATCCTGCAGCTCCTCTTCAGATGCCTCCCCAGCATATACCCCTGGTGCCCGGTCCTCAGGATGGAAGTCGGGATGGTTGGCCAAGAGATCTGGGCTCCAGGTTGGAGTGTCTCAGGACCCAGCTGAACAGGTGAGATACTAGTTCTAGGATATTTTGAGTGGGGAACAAGGAGTTAAAAGGCAGGCCTTGGAAATGGTGTTGCAAGAGCTCCTCCTATTGATCAACCAGAGACATGGGGAGTTTCTGGGGGACTAATGACCCCTTTTTACTGCCAAGCCATGGAATCTTAAATTTGAAAATGGGACTTTAGAAGGCAACTAGTCCCTCCTAATCTTTTAAATCTTTTACATGCTATTCTTATTTCGTTTTCTAGCTGTTAGAATGATGTTCAGTTTTACATGTTGACAGATTAAATAATGGATTATAATCTTTTGTGTCATAGATTCCTTTATCAGTTAGGTGAACCCTAGCGACCCTCTTCCAGAATGCTTTTAATGTATCAATAAAATAAAATTTAAAATAAATAAATATTTAAGAATAAAAATAAAAATGAAAAACATAGATTTACAAAGAAAACCAAAGATTACAAAAAATAAGATGCAGTTTTTTCCTCCATTTAAGTTCTCTCATCCTCTGAAATCTAAGAGGTCTGTTGATAAGTTAAAATCTCTTGGATTAAATATAGAATAATAGATACATATAAATATGCACACAGTATATAATATATTATGCATAATATGATAATATAGTAAAATATAAATATATTGCATAATATATGTATAAATAATATATAATATATATGTACACACACCTATATATATACATAGGCAAGAAGGTAGTAGAAGAATTTATTAGGATCTGGTACTCTGTCAAAGAGCTAGGAATATAAAAGTCAGCAAGATAGTCCTGCCCTTAGCCTTTTGGAGTCAACAAAACAAAAAGAGGGATCGTGGAGAAAGCCAATATGAATTAAATGTATCAATTTGACTAGAAATATCTTGGTTCATAAAAGTCCAGGTGGCTCTAAGGGCAGAATTCCATTCTCAGGTGAGGAGGGAGTAGAGATAATGACCTGGATATATATCTTTCCTTTACCTACAAATTCCCGACCCAGACATCTTAAAATATAATTAGCTAGATGATTCACTCAAGTAGAACCAGGGTCAGCTTCACCATTCTTAATGGGGTAAAAGCAGGTCTGTTGGTGCCAGGCATAGCTAAAGGTATAGAACAGAAGTGAGGAGTTGCAGGCCAGTAGTGACTGGTATGAGGGATAATGAATGGTCTCCAAGGTGGAGAAGAGCTCTTTTTCCCCATCTGCTTGGCTCCCTGGTCCCTCAATCCAACACTGACTTCCAGGTTCTATCTGGCAGGCTGGAATCTCAGATGTCTTCAGATCTCAGCATCATTCTAAAGCTTCTGCATTGCCATTTGTCCCAAGCCTACAATCCTGTCTCTCCAGCCTCAGAGCCTTTGGACTTGCTCCCTCCTTCACCTCCTTCTCCTCTTGCTGCAGCTGCTACTGCAGGTGCTGGTGCTCAGTGTCCTGAGACCATGAAGTTGCCCACACCCTCCGGAGAGGTGAGCAGAGCAGTCCCCTCTTCGGTGACCTTGGCAGGATGGACACTACACCCTCACACTCAAGATTCACTTACAGTGACAACTACACATGCACAGCCCAGAACAACTAGGGATCCAACATCAATCCCTGCTTCACTCTCTGTCCTAGATTCTGTTAATATAATAACTAGGGTAAGAGTCAGGGAGCTCAAGTATTACTCAGAAGAGGTTACCAAGAACATCTCTTAACTGGCTCAGGGTCCCAGAGCTTGAAGGCTGATTACTGTGGCCAGAGGCATACAGTCAGACTCAGAACTTCTTACTCTTTTCCACTGAGGAATATGGGAACCTCAACTGGAGTCAGAGATGGGATTGCCAGAAAGGAACCAGTTGCATTCCATGGTGGGGCAATGGAAAAATGAGTAAATCTCAGATAGATTATCCAAGAAGCAAGAATCTAGTGGGTAGTCAGTGGGTAGAGCACTGACCCTGGAATCAGGAGGACCTGAGTTCAAATTTGACCTCAGATGCTTGACAGTTACTAGTTGTGTGATGCTGGGCATCATAAAAAAAGGAGTCTGGGGGCTAGAGAGCCAGAGGACAAGATAAATATTCCTACTGACTTGGCTCAAGAAATAACTCCAAATACACCATTGCCTTTAGGAGACAGAAGTTTATCCTAGGCAAATGAGACTCCTTTCACATGGTAACAAGAAGCTGAGGACAGCTCAAATTAAGTCCAGGTAGGAAATGACAGATTATTAACCAAGCAACATCAAACTGTAGAAATTTCTGAGTTTTTCCTCAAGTTCTAGCTTATTAAACATCAGTTAATAATGTAGGCTTTAGGAGAAGTGATAATCCCTGCTCTTTCTCCAACTCCAAGGTTAGCATCCCCTTTGTCCTTTTCCTGCCTCTACCCCATAGAATCATTACCTATTAGCCTAGAGATAACCTCTTCTAGGTGGCTCAGAGGATAGAACATTAGTACTCCCCTAGGTAAATCCTTTAACTCTATATACCTGTTTCCTCATTTGTAAAATAAACTGGAGAAGGAAATGGCAAGCCACTCCAATATCTCTGCCATATGGTGTCATAAAGAGTCAAAAATGACTGAACAACAAACCTCTTCAAGTAGAGAGTGCTAAAAAGAGGTCCAAAAAGAGGGATATTAGCAAAATGTAACCAGAGACTGAAAATTCTATAAATTGAATATTTCTAAGATGTGCTTCAATCAAAGAGCTCCAAACCTGAATATCTTCAGGAAGCAAATCAGTGTTTTCCCAATCTTTTGTTGGATTCTTTCTTTTTCTTTTTTTTAATTGAAACTAACAATCATTAACAAAAATTTTTTTCAATAGTCAATCAATTACCATTTAGTAAGTGCCTACTATGTGCTGGCAATGTACTAAATGCTGAGATTATAAAGAAAAGCAAAGGATAGATTCTCCCCTTAAGGAGTTCACAGAATTGCAAACAGAAAAACAAACAAAAAAGTATATAAAATCACTAACTTGTTCTGTTTATTAGTTTTATTTTTTTAAATGAGGTGGTAATGAAATTTCCCATTTCACTTTGACTTTTTGTTTGTTTGCTTTCTTGTGTATTTTAAATATTTTATTGATGCTCTTTTTTTTCATTTCTTTCACTACCCACAAATTCACAGGCACACAAAACACTCCCCCACAGAAACCCTTCTCTTAGAACAAATAAATATAGTTAAGCAAAATACATCAACATATTGACCATGTCTAAAAATGTATCTTTTGGCACATCTCTATCCCATCTTGTGGATTGGCTTCTGTAACTTATTCTTCCCCATGTAAAAGTCCTATTGTTAGAATAGCAAGAACAAAGCAGCCGGAGGGTAGGTGGAAGGATACTGTTGAGGAATACCCAATCTCCCTCTCTTGCAGAAGTTTTCTTGAGCCAAAAATATATTAATAGGAAAAGGCAGGACCTCTGCATCTGGTATTTAAAAATTAGACTTTCTAACCACTTAACTGCACCATTTTATTCTGGGAGCTAGAGGAAACAACAAGATTTAGGAAAAGATCCTATATGTCTTCCATTTTGTGTCTATTGATGTATTTCTCTTATCCTTTGAATGTAGGATTGGATTTGGAGAGAGGGCAATTCAGGTATCCTTTATGCTCAATGACTGGATAGGCATTACACTTAATAGGAAATAATTTGGGATAAATTAGGGGTTTGAGGTCAACAAAGACTAGGTCCTTGATTTATACATTCATATATTCCTTCCCACTTCCTAGGGCAGGAGAAGTCTGATAAGGTAAGCAAAGTATAGTACATATTTATTTTTAAACGAAAGTTTGCCCTAACTCATGAGAGAAGAGGAAATTGTATAACACTTTTTGCAATAATTAAAGAAATCCTGAAATGCTTCAAAATTAAGGTTAAGAATTCTTTGTTTAACAATCTCTAGCTGATAGATAGAGGACTTTGCCAATGATGAAAAATGCAATCTACCTCTTCAAGAAATTGTGATGGACCCAGGGTGCAGAATGAGATTTTTTTTTTTACAAATAACCAAGGCTAGAATTTATTTTGCTTATCTATGCATAAAGGTTGCAAGGATTTTGTTTTTCTTTTTTTTTTAATCAATAGAGGAGAATGGAGGGGAGGGAAACTATTTTTCTCTATCAGGGAAAAAAATTAATTTCAAAAATAAAAATTTTTACCCAGAGGAACTCTTGAAATCTCTGGCAACTCTTAGAATCTGTAATCTGGGTTAGCAGTGGAAAATCTCTGATTGACATTTATAAGTAGGAGCAGGACATCCTTTCAGAAGTGGGGAGAGCCAGTCCTATTGTTCCTTAGCAAGGCCTGAAGTTATTGCTATCATTCACACTTTCTTTCTCCCCTTTTCCAGACTCCGAGCTACAGTGACCTGGAAAAATATATTCAGAAATGAAGAAATTCTTCATCCAATAACATTTATCTTCTGGTGGCATCAAATGATCCCTTAACCCTCTCTTAGAATAGGTGCAACCTGACCAGCTTCTTTCTCCTCAGCTATCCCTTCTGAGATTGCATTGAGTATAGGGATTCAGATGGTGTCGACACTTCCCCTCATTCCTTGAATACCTTTGACCTTTCCCCAAATATCTGGACTTCCAGAAGCACCTCTCAGATTTGGCTAAGCAGGATAATTGGTCTATGTAGGAATTTGAGTCATTGATTCCCATTACAACTGAAATCCTTGCTGATAGGGCTGGATGATTCTCTCTCTCTCTCTCTCTCTCTCTCTCTCTCTCTCTCTCTCTATATATATATATATATATATATATATATATATATATATATGTGTATGTGTGTGTTGTGTACAGAATAGGGATTTGAAAAAAAATAGGATTACAGCATCAAAGGCTTGGGAGTGAGGCTCTCCCCAATTCCTGCAGGGCATGGTCTCTAAAGATATTTTTCTAGAATAATAGCTTCCAAGCAGCCAATGACCCCAAAGCAGGTATGTCTCAATGCATTAAGGCAGGCACTCAATGTCTAACCCAGATTCCGCTGTGGTCATCTTCATAAATGTTGCTGTCATGGAAGAGGAATCTTCATGCAATATGGAGAAAGAATGAACATTACTATGTGAGGGGAAAACAAAGAATCTTCTAGTTGTTCAGGGTCAGGTTTTTGAGGATCAATTGGATGAAGAGAAAAGATCTCTGATCCTTACTGTTAGGAATTCTGACTCTAGAAAGAGGGACAAGGTCACCACTCTTCCTCCATAACTAGAATTAATATACATCCTATGAGTGACTTCCACCATAGCAAAAGTTATCCTTGGCTAGAGAAAACTGGCTGCCTTCTGTGGTTAACACTTCCTTTAAGAGGCATAGCTTTCAACCCATTCACAATGGCTTTGCCTCAGCCTCTATTCCTCTAATGACTGTCCCAAACTAACTTTTCTAATAGATTTGCAATGTCACTCGGTCCCCTTTGGAGAAATTGTAGCATTCACCCAGCTAATAAATCCATCAAAAATCATTTGGGATTGTATGTGTAATATGTGGGTTATCCAAATTAGTCACCTATTTAGCTTCACAATCATGTTACCTTAAAAAAAACAAATTAGGTGTGTGGAGGGAAGGACAAGCTTAGATGGGTAGTAATAGATTGATACTCTGTACAATCATATGGGAGTGTACTAATGGCAGAGAAGTACCAAGGTGGGGGCAACTGGAACTTTCTCTTTAGGGTACAAAAATTAAGATGATTCAAAATAAAATATTTAGCTCATATACTCCTTCTGAAGACTAGTAAATTAGGGAAATATGAATTTTGTGTAGGAATTATGGTCTTGCAGGATTTACTCCTTTTAGGATTTCTCTCTCCCCAATTTCCTCACCTCTCTTACCCCTACAAACATACACACACATATATATCACATCACATCACATCACATTTCCTTCAATACTGGCAGAGGAACAGTAAATCAATCAATCAATAAGCATTTATTAAGTACCTACTATGTGCCAGTGCTAGATAATAGATGCAGGAAATACAAAAATAAAAGTGGAATAGTCCCTTTTATTAAAGATGCTTACATTATAATAGAGTGGGGGGGGCAGATAGAGTAGTAGATAGAGTAATGGATAGAGCACCAGTCCTGGAGTCAGGAGTACCTGAGTTCAAATCTGACCTCAGACACTTAATAATTACCTAGCTGTGTGGCCTTGGGCAAGCCACTTAACCCCATTTGCCTCGCAAAAACAAAACAAAACCTAAAAAAAACCCATAAAAACAAATAGAGTGAGGGGGTAGAATGGGGTAGGTTGGGGGTGGGGTGACACATTGCAAATTTATAGGTTTTAATATACCTGGTAATCAGAACAGGCTGAGATGAGGTCACCAATTGAAAGATATTGTTTAGAGAAAAAGAAATTTACATTTATATTTAAAAGGAATAGCAAGTTGTAATAGATTTGCAGTTTCATTTTTATTATTATACCATGCTAAAAAAATACTTGTCTCATTCCATAAATTAATTTTTAAAAAAGAGTATAGAGAAAAAAGAAGAGTGTTTGAGACAGTTATGTGGGCTATCTCCAGAGTTAGTGGGCATGACATGAATCATGTTCTAAAAGAAATTATTGAAAAGTACCCTGTCACAGGTCAGGTAGGTAAGAGAAGAACAAAAAATACGTCACAGAAATGCAAAGAGGGAACATCCAGGAGGAAAGGGTAACTATAGAGTCAAATGCTGCAGCCATTGGATTTGGCAATTAAGATCATTGGTAACTGGAATGAATAATTTCAGTTAAATGATGAAGTAGGAAACTAATTTGCAAAGGTTTAACCAATATGTGAGAGAAGAGGAAATGGAGACAAGTATGTAGACAACTTTTAAAAAAAAATATGAAAAAGAGAGACAAAGGATGATGATAGCTTAAATAGTAGGATCTAGAGAGTTTTTGAAGTTTTTGAAGAATGAGAAAACTAGAGGAATATAAGAAGGTAAGTAACCAATTGCTATATAAAGATTAGAGGGAGGAAGTGATCATTGAACAGTCTGTTAAAGAAGATAAAAAGGGTTAGGTCAAGACTGGCATTGGGAAAGAGAACTGCCTCATTATCAGAATAAAGTGGGAGACTGTGATATCAAAAAAGTATTGTCAAAGAGCAGTTAAGTGATGCACTGGCCCTTGAGCCATGAGGATCTGAGTTCAAATCCAGCCTCAGACACCTGACACTTACCAAGCAAGTCACTTCATCCTGATTGCCTCACATCCTGAGCATCTCTAGTTGTTCTGATTCATGTCTGGTCACTGGACCCAGATGACTCCGGAAGAGAAAGTGAGGCTAGTGACTTAGCACAGCACGCCCCTCACTCAAATCCAATTCATATGCTTGTCATGGCATTACCTCCCTGATGTCATAGTCTTCTTTGAGAATGAAGGACAAGCATCATCATCATCATGTCTAGAGGCAAATATAGAGAAGTAGTAGGAATGGCCCCAAGATTATTCACAAGGTATAAATCAAGATCTCTACTAAAGTTGTAAGAGGTAACTGGCTAATGTCTTTCTAAAGGCTTAATATCTAATCATTTATATCCATGTTATTATTTATCAATCTAAGGGCAGTTAGGTGGCGCAATGGATAGCACACTGGCCTTGGATTTAGAAGGATGAGAATTCAAATCTGGCCTCAGATATTTGGCACTTACTGTGTGACCTTGGGCAAGTAACTTAACCCTGATTGCTTCACATCCAGGTCTGTCTCCAGTTGTCCTGATTCATATCTGGCCACTGGACCTAGATGACTGTGAAGGAGAAAGTGAGGCTGATGACTTATACAACACCCCCTCACTCAAATCTAATTCATGTGCTTGTCATGGCATCACCTCCCTGATGTCACTGCCTTCTTCGAAAAATGAAGGACAAATATTATTATTTATCAACCTAGGAACTTTGATGTAACCTTAAGAGATCAAGGCCTAATGATATATGAAGAGATGAGTGACTTATGGGAAAAGAGGTGTAGGTAGAATGGAAAAGGTCACACTTAGATATCCTATTACCTTGCTATGCTTTCTGATATACAGATGATGGACTATATGTACAAAATGAGACATTTTCAGATAGGACCAATATCATTTACTTTGATAAGTTATACTCATTTATTACAAAAGATAGCTTTTGGGGGGTGGGATATTAAGGTATGTTGAGGCAAAAAAGAAAGAAGGAAAGAAAAACGGGAGGAAAAAGTTCAATAAAATATGTAAAAAATGAACAGAAGGTAATTCAAAAGAGGACCCAACCAATAAGGGTAGTCTTAATACTACTATGCTAAAGCTGATGTATACTTAAAAAAAAGATAAGCTTTACATGTTATATTCAATGTCACATGCAATCCTTTGTTATTTGTAAATGTAAATGTTCACATTTGATAGTTATCAAATTCATAATGAATATTTTATTTTACAATAAAGGAGACAAGATATTTCTGTATCATCATGTTTCAACTAAAATTAAGAAAGTACATGCAATTCCCGACTTTCTCTTCTTTATACAAAAAGGATCAATAGCTTGAGAGTCCTGTGAGTTCATTGGTATGGGAACACCTCCCATTAATGGCAATTACAAGTTCTCTATTACTTACAGCCTTGGAGAATAATCTCACAGGTAATAAATGTCATTAAGCACATCCTTGATAGGTACCTTGTTTTCTCTCTTAACTGGTCTTCTATTAGCAGTGGCTTCTAACATTCTGGTTCAATTCTCACCCACCCCACTTCTCTTAATTAGATTCAGGACAAAGGCTGAATTCAATTTCATTTTCAAGGGAATTCAACTATGAATCATTCAGTAAAGCCCAAAATCATTGGACAGAAGACCTAGAGTTAGTATTGTCTTTGGAGACAATCCAGCCCATGAGATTCTTAAAGGATTTTTTTCCCAAGGATGCCTTTGGCAATCTGGTGAAGGCTTTGAATTCCTTCTCAGAAAAAATGCTTTTTAAATGTATAAGAAGTAAAATTATGGGGGCAGTTAGGTGATACAATGGACAGAACACTGGTCCTGGAGTCAGGAGGAACTGAGTTCAAATCTGACTTCTGACACTTAATTAAATACCTAGCTGTGTGACCTTGGGCAAGTCACTCAACCCCATTACTTTAAATAAAATTTAAAAAAAATAAAATTACACAATAAATCAATTATATTGAAATACTTATATCAAAATAATTTTTTTTAGAAAAGTCCCAGGATCCCAGGTTAAGAAACCTTGATCTTTCCCAGCCCTTCCCTTTCCCCTGCCTGGTTCCCCACTCTCCTCTTCCCCCCCCACAAAAAAAAAGCTAGGTGGCAAAAGTGAACTGGGAGTCAGGAAAGTCTGAAGCCTTGAGTTCGAATGAGGTCTCAAACACTAGCGATGTGATCCTGGGCAAGTCCCCTACCTCTGTTGGCCTCAGTTTCCTCATTTGTAAAATGAAGATAACACGTTTGTCGAGGTCAAATGAGTTGTTTGTAAAGCACAGTAGGCACTTATATATATATAATATATATTTATATATTGTATTGTATGTTATGTATATGTATTGTGTGTATATAATATTGTATTTTATATATCTATATATGTATGTATATACTAATTTCTGTATCCCATCTCATTTTAGAGAAGAAACTGAGAGCTAGAGTCTGATACTTGCTAGGTGGGCAAGTTAGTTAAGCTCCCTGAGTCCAGGTTCTTACTGACAGCGTGTAATTACCATTTCGGGACCAATGATTTAATCTAAATCTTAGGGTTCAGACGATGGCTGTGGTCTAACAAAGCTCCCGCCGTTCCTAGATCAGACAAGGCTGACCTGTCGTGCTCGGGGAAATGGGATGCCTTCGAGGGCTGGAAAATTGGGCACAAAGAGGGCACAAGCGTGCACGGGTGTAGAGGAGGGAGGCAGCGTGCGAAACAAAAGTAGCGGAGGTGCGGGGTGCACGTGCTCCACGCTCGGCGACTCCCCGTCGGGACCCGCAGGCTATTGGTGGAGACTGTGGCCGTGGACGGAAGTCGCTCACAGCCGGGTCTCCCGGGAGGAGGTCCCGGGGAACGCCGGCGCCTCGAAATCTAAACTGCCCCGGCACCAGGGAGCTCGCGAAGGCTAGTCCCTCAACCTCTGACCCCACCCTCCGCTCCCTCCCGCAAGGTTCGGGATCTCTTTGATTGACATCCTAACCAACCAACGGATTTTTCTGGGTTGTAAAAATTCTGTTTCCCCGCCTCTTTGGAGGCGGGGAGAGAGTCGGTGGAATGACAGAGAGGACAACCAATGGGAAGAAGGATCTTGGAGACCTAGGGCCTAACAGCCAATGGAAGGAAAGGGCCGTTCTAAACGACGTACGAGACCGCCAACGGCTACTGCTGTTACTGGGTCGCGTGGTTTCCGCTCCTTGAGGGCGGGGGAGCGTCCCAAACGGAAGGTGGTTGTTGTCAGTGCCTCAGGTTTGAAACCGGGGGTCGGGCACCAGAGCCGTTGTCTGTCGCTGCGGGGCTCTCCCCCTCCCCCCGCCACCGGTCCTGCTGACCCCACCCTCCTCCCTCCCGTCCCACCTCCCGACCCCTTGTCCCACCCCGCCCCCCACCCCGGACCTCCCCCTCGAGTCCTTCGGCTGGGTCCGGCCCGGCCTCGGTCCTCCGCTCCGGCTTTTCGGGCCCGGAGGGCGGCCGCGCTGCCGCCGCCATGTCCCTGCACGGAAAGCGGAAGGAGATCTACAAGTATGAGGCGCCCTGGACGGTGTACGCCATGAACTGGAGCGTGCGGCCCGACAAGCGCTTCCGCCTGGCGCTGGGCAGTTTTGTGGAGGAGTACAACAACAAGGTGGGGGCGGGGCCGGGCGCGAGCCCCCGGGCTGGGGGAGGGGAGGGGGAGGGAGCCGGCCCGCGCTGGCCCCTCCCCCCGGCCTCGCGCGGCCCCCCCCGCCTAGGCCCACCCCGGGGCCGGCCTGGGGCGGGCGGGTGGCTGCGGGGCGGGCGGGGGCCTCTCTTCCCTCAGCCTTCCTCCCTCCCCTTCCTCATCCTTCCCTTCTCTTCTCCCGCATTCCCCCCCTCCTTGAGTTTTCCTGTTTGTAAAACGGGGTCACCCGGAGCACCCACTGCTTAATTTTGCGGTGCGGCTCCAAACAAGGCTATGCAGAACGCTTGATTCACGTTCAAGGCCAGCTGTTGCCTCGGTGGCTCCTAGAAGAGTTTGCTGTGTGAACGTTGATTGCAGCCAACTCTTAGGAAGTGCCCTGCGAAGGTTCCGGACCTGGCAGACCGCCGGGGGCGGGGGGTCAAGGGCAAAGAAAGCATTTGGTCTTGCCGTGCCCCTACGTAGCTATGAAAAGCTCTGAATTGGAGCACCATCCGTGGAGGGAGTTTCATGATCTTGTGGATAAGCTCTTGACATCCCAGTGCCCCCGAAACCCTTGTAACGGAGTATTACCAGTGGAGGGAATTTCTTTTCTTTCCTTATCAGAGTTTGCTGCACTAATGTAATCACAGATCAAAGAAAAGAAGAGCTATTGTATCCTGATTGTTGCAGGCGAGAGAGATGGCTATCAGTTATACACACGTGCATACACTTAACTGCTCTAAAAACTTTGGAACACACTGTATACATACACATACTTCATGCTCTTTGTATAAAGACTAAAAACCACACTCTACATTTTTTCTTTTTTTGGTTTTTGAAAGGCAATGGGGTTAAGTGACTTGCTCAACTCACTGCAAGGCAGTTAAGTGTCTGAGGTCAGATTTGAACTCGGGTCCTCTTGACTCCAAGACCAGTGCTCTATCCACCTAGCTGCCCCCTACATTCTTTATCTCAATTTATTTACTCTAATCTGACTTTTCTAACCCCAGTGTTCTCTCCTGGGTCACTTTTGATTGACCTTTTCTCAGTCCTTGTCCTGCATATATCCTTTGACTCTTGACACTCTTCCCCTTGTTCTGGGTACTTTCACAAGATTAGTCTTGTGCTTATCCTTTTTTCAGTCTTCTTTGAAGGATGATCTATCTCTGCTTTTCTTGGCTTAGGTATCCCCCAGAACCCTGTCCTGTGACTTTTTTCTGTGCTAGCTATACTCATTCTTTAATGGCCATGCTTCCATGGCTTAAAATTGTCTCTCAATTCAGAAATTCTCAGAACTGTTCAAATCTAACTTTTCTTCTGAACTCTACTCCCCTTCATGGTCAGTAATCTCCTGAGGAAGTATTTCCTGTACATCCTACAAGGAATATTAAACTCACCAGGTAAAAATGTGGTATGATAAAAAAAAATTCTTCGAAAGAAAATAGAGTAAATATTATACCACTGATACTTCACTAGTTGTGTAGTCATTAGGTCATTTATGTCCATCAGTTTATTTTTACTCCATTTCTGTTATGGTCTGTTATGAAAATTCTTTCCATGGATGCAGATCAGCAAGTCATCTATAATTTAAAAATTGAGAGTTCCTTGAGGCCTGACAAAGCTAAATGACTTGCCTGTGGTCTCATAGCTAGTTAGTCAGAGGCCGTACTGGAACCCATGTCTTCCTCTTCCATGTACTATCCATCTGATTTATCCTATTTCCTTTACAGATAAGGAAACAGGTTCATGGGAGTTGATAGTATCTGTAGCAGTGCTTTTATAAACTTTGAAAAGAGTTTATATAAATGTCAAATAATAGTATTTTGTTCAAAAGAAAACTAAACCCACTTTTTCTCTTGAGAGCACTTTGTATGTTTGTAACTTAAAACCTCTGAGACATAACTTGATTTCTCCAATCATCTCCACATCATACATACCTCTTATCCACTGGTAAGGCCACTATCCTAGTTCAGACTCTGATCTTCTCTTGGTGGAGCTAATGTAACAACCTCCTGATTGGCCTCCCTGCATCCAGTCTTCTAATCCATCATCCAACAACTGCCAGCATCATCTCCTCAAAGCTTAGGTCTGAGTTTATCACTGCCCCTGTTAAATCCTTAGGTAGTTCCTCAGCTTGTGTTTCAGCCTAGCATTCAAGGTTCTTCACAATATGGTTGTAGCCAGAAACTAATTCCAGCCTTATTTCAGACTTCTTCCCCTCATGAATTTTGGTCAGTGTACATGTTGAATCTCCTTCATAGAAAGTAAGCTTCATGAGAGCAAAATTTGTTTTGTCTTGGACTTTGTCTTTTGTGCCTGACTCTTAGCTTTTGTGTAATGGAAAGTATAGGTCAGAGTCAATTTTGCTATTAGCTTCACTTATTTCTTGTGATTCCATTAGTTTCTGTTCTGAGGCTATTGCACAGTTGTCTTTTTTCACTTTAATGCTTCTTGACTAATTCCCTTCAGTTCAGTGGACAGGAGCAGAGTTCAGTATTTGTATTCTATGAAGCTATTGAAGTTGCTTCACTTGTGTAATTTCTAACTCATCATTCATACCCCTTTTGGGGGAATTTAAAGTTATTGAATGTTAACCTAGGAAGGGACTTTAGATAATTTGATGTAATCATAATATAATTCCTTATTTTACAGATGAAAAAACTGAGGTCCTGTAGGATCTTGAGCCACAAACTAGCTATTAATGGCTGTTTAAAGTTAGCTTTTATAGTTTAACAGTCTGTGATAGATGTTTTGAAAAACAGGTTCATTGTTGGTAAATCCATATTAACTATGAAGCATTGTAATGTAAATTAGACTCTTTGTAGGAAAAAAAGTTTCATGTATCAATTGGAAAAAGAAATACTTTAAGGCAACCTTCAGATCTCTTATCCTATGAAAACTTCTGATTGAGTATGACTTAGTTGGCTAACGAAAACCTTTTGTTTGGTTACTACTGAAAGACTTTAGCCTGGTTTTACAATACAGGTGTGGAAAATAAGATGTAAAAATTAGTGTTACCTAAGAGTGGCAGCATAATGTAGTAGATTGTAAATCACTTAACCTCAGGGGAAAATCCTGACTTGGGCTAGGCACTACCTTAGGAAGGAAAACTTTGTTTTGTGCCTTTGGGCAAGTTGTTCTGTCCTTGTTTGTTTTATAAAAGGTTTCTTTAAAAGTTAAGTTCTCATCACTTGATATTACTTGATTTGCCAGGAAAAAAAATCAGAAAGTTTAATTGCATTCAAGAGTGGTGGTACTTCTTTGTTTAGTGTAACTTTTATTTCTTATTGGATCACATTGAATCATGATGCTGGGAAGATAATGAATTTGGTAAGCTCCTTTACTGATCCTAAATTAGATCAATATCTTTTATGAAACTAGATCAAGTGTAGGAATGAAGGTAAGAAAAACTTTGACAAGGAATTTTGAGCTTTGAGATTTTCAGGTCTTTATAGTTACATATTTCTTTAAAGGAAAGTGTTGTCTCAGATTAGGAAACTAAGACTAGCTTAATATAGAGACATGATTAGTGATGAACTTGAATGTAGAACTCAGATTGCTGAGTTACCAATTCATAGTTCTTTTCATTTAGAACATGTCTCTTTAGTCACTTGCGAAAAATGAAAATAAAAAATGATCACAAAGGCAGTATGATCCCCTTTCAGGACAAGGGTAACCTAACCTTTTAAAAACTTAATTGCTTTCTGGAGAGGCTCTTGTCCAGGCAGGGAAGAGTGAAATTCATTCTGTACTTAGTGTTAACCTAAGTTTATACAGGGTGTCCAAAAGTATTAATTCAATGTTAACATTCAATAGTTTATTAGTTTAGAACTTAAAGCTGCACTAAGACTTTTGGGACATCTTGTAACTATTAGCTCCATATTTGATGTCTGTTTAGTGTAACAGTAGTAATGGAGCTTGAATTAGACAAAATGCATTAAGTTCTAGACAATGAGAACAACCAGTGCAGAGATGTGGGAGAACAGGGGAATAAAACATAAGGAGATTAAAACAAAGGACTTTATATTTGATACTGAAGGTAAAAGGGAATCACGGAATTTGGAGACCAAAATGGTTCAGATCAATGATTTAGGAAAGTGGAGAATGAGGAGAGATTTGATGCTGCTAGAATACTTAGAAGGTTATTGCAGATGTAAAAGCAAAAGAGCTGATGAAGGCCTGAAAGGAGTTGAATCTTGTTTTGGACATGTTGGATCTGAGATGTTTTAAATAAAAGATGGTACAGAGTTGAACGAACTCCTCAATGAGCATGGGAGATTTTTTTGAGGGATTGAAGGTCATTTGGAGGATGAAAAAAAAAGTTTTAGAGTGAGACATAGGAAGACACAGATCAGATAAAAGAAGGTCTAAGTTTGCAAATGTGAAGCAGTACACTTGTGGATAATAATAAAATCAAGGATATATGATTTTTCCTGAGTACAGCTGAGACACTAATCATGCCTCTGTGTTAAACTAGTCTCAATCTCCTAATCTGAAACAATACTTCCCTTTAAGTCTCAGGGGTGGCTAGGTGGCACAGTGGATAGAGCACTGGCTTTGGAATCAGGAGTACCTAGGTTCAAATCCGACCTCAGACACTTAATAATAATTACCTAGCTGTGTGGCCTTGGGCCACTTAGCCCCATTTGCCTTGCAAAACCTAAAAAAAATAAAATAAAATAAGCAAATCACTTCCATACTTGAGGGAGCATCAACATAGATTGAAATCACCTAAAATGGGGGAATATTAGTTAGGAATGAAAGAAATATTATGAATTAGGCACTAAACTCATTGAGAAAGAAGGAAAAGTGTGCTGCTGTTAGTCCATGGATGATTTGGATAGAATGAACTTCAGAAGAGAAGTTACTAGTTAATGGACGAGAGACCACCAGCTGGCGGTGGCAGTGGGAAACAGCATTCTGATTCCAGCATCATAAATATTAACTACTAGAGATGATGTAAAGACCACAGATTCCTGAGGATGAAAATTTTGTTGTTTTGATGTCTTATTTTCTGGTTCCTTTTTTCAGAAAAAAATTGGAATTTCAGGGCAGGTGAAGATCTTAGCGATCACTAACTCAATTTTAGTTCCTTTTTGTCTTCAGTCATTTTTTTGGTTGTGTCCAATTCTGGGCAATCCCATTTGGGGGTATTCTTGGCAAAGATTCTGAAGTGGCTTGCAGCTCATTTTACAAATGAGGTCACTAAGGCAAGCAGGATTAAATAACTTGCCAAGGGTCACACAGCTGGTCAGTGTGACATTAGAGTTGAACTTGGGAAGATGAGTTCTGACTCCAGGCAGGCCAGGCCCTTTGCCACCTAGCTGTAGATCTTTTTCGTGTGCCTTTACAATTGTAGGCAATCTATGCTTTTAAAGACCTAGAGGAAATAAATTCCTTGATCTGCATTAAATCCCTTTTTCAGAGTCTCTTTTAGCTGTATCTGAACACTTGATGCTTTTTAAACACCCTTTTCTCCTCTTTTCCCTGTCTTAGATTCAATAATAAATAACATTGCTTCAGTGTATGCTGGAGGTTAGGGTTAGTTAAATTCCTGGGTTAATTTCTTTCAGTTCTAATGTGAATGTGGGGAGGGAGTCTCCAACCTCCAATATATCACAGAAAGTGAAGGATAGATAACAGAGGTAATGAGGTATTAATTTTGTTAACTAAGTGTAATGTAATAATTCATTATTTTTGCTTTTCAAAGTTTTAAATAGTTTCATCTTGATGGAATTAGAGGAGTGTCAAACAGCCTATCTAACCTATCATTCTTTTATGGAGTGTAATGAAGTTTTTCTTGATTGAATTGAAAAGTCCTTCATGGCTTTTAAAAGGCAATTGAGCACGAATCTAGATCTTAAAGTTTCTGCCTGAGGACTGGGAAAGGAGAGTTTTTTTCTCTCTTCTCTATCACCCAAGATACTTTAAATCAAAAATATTTTACCTAGTAGAGAACACACCAAATTCAACAGAGAATAGAGACAAGCAGAATTCAGGTAGACAGAAAGGCAGCAAGAAAACAGCTTTAAGGAGTGCTCTCTGGCAGCACAGAAAAGAGACAACCGTGGATTCTGGGGGATTCAGCTCAATTTACCTGCCCAACAGAAATACTACCCCCTAGGTTGAAAGAATCATAAAGATTCCATAAGGAGAAAAAGGACATCAAGGCCCTACAGTATCAGAGGAGTGAGTTGTGTGCTTCACTACCAGTGTCCTATTTTTGTGCCTGTTCTTTCCACAGACAATGTATTTGTGAGACATTATTTCCCTAGATTTATAGGGAACTGCTGTTCTCATTGAGTCATCTTAAAAATAACTTTGATTTGTTCTAATTGTGTCTACTAGTGACTGTTGGGGTGGGGGGAGCTTGTGAACTATAATTTTAAGACTACTAACTCTCGAGGGATCCTAGAGCCTGAAAGTATTCACCCTTCTGGAGATCCAAACTACAAATCTGTGAGTTGGGAAGGTAGCTAGAAGATATTTCTGGGGGAATTTTTTCCAAGATTTGAGTCCTCCATACATTTACAAGGTTTCACTGGAGAGATTTTTCCACCAGGAGTACTCCTTGTTGGATACCTTAGTGTTAAAGGAATCCACTGGGGGAAAAAAAATCTTTCTTTCTTCCTTTTGTTTTAATGTATAATTGAAATTTTCTAATGTATTTCCATTACAAGTTAGACTGGTTTCTTTTAACCCTTCTGCATCCCTGCATGTTAATTTACTATTATTATCTGTTGTATTATGGTACTCATTGCAGCAATGAATTTAAAGGTGAGTATAATCAGTAGTGGTGCAGACAAGTCTCTTCCATACTAGAGGGATGTTAATTTCCAGATTGCTTAAGGACTTTTTAAAACATGTATGTACAAGGCACTATGGAGAAAATTCAGATTTCTCTGATGAAAACCATTTAGTACATTTGTGCCTTTTCCAGGTGTTTGAGACTTTACTGTGATTATATTCAGAAAGATCTCCCTGGAAAGTCAATGGGAAATGGAACTAAAAATTAGATTACATATAACAATTAAAATAATTCCTCCTATGACTGACTGAGGAGAGTACCCTGCAGCCCTCTGGGTATATTGTTGATTTCTTTGTTGTTGTCCCAGTTTACATTTGTTCATAAGGATATGCATGCTGTGATATGAAGAAACAAATTTTTAACACTGTCTGGCATGTTGTGAGACAACACTATCAGACCCTTTGAGAAAGGGAGTTAGGTATGTGATATGCTGAAATTTATTCAGAAATGGAACCACCTAAAGTGCATTGGAAAGGTGCTTTTTGCCAGTGTGATAGCGGACACATATCTCTAGTTAGTCTAGACAATTCAACAGTAAGTCAATAAGACTTTGAAGCTAGTAATATGGTCTCATAATTTTACAGAAGAGATTTAAATTAGAGTTAAGTGACATTAATGAAAAATAGAATGATGCCCTCTGTTAGAAGAGAGAAAAGAGGATTGTTTTAAAAGGTATCTTAGGGGTGGCGGGGTGGCACAGTGGATAAAGCATTGGCCCTGGAGTCAGGAGTATCTATGTTCAAATCTGGTCTCAGACACTTTATAATTACTTAGCTGTGTGGCCTTGGGCAAGCCACTTAACCCCATTTGCCTTGCAAAAAAAAACCTCTAAAAAAAAGATATCTTAAATGTAGTAATTATATTCTAGAATCCCCCTTCAACACTGAATTTAGGTTGTCTTTTGAGGCATATTTATATATTTAAGGACTTACATGTTAGCATTGTGTATGATCAAATAAGAATCTAATTGACAGGATAGATGGCTGATACCCTTCTTCCAGCCTGTAAAAGAATATAGTTGAGATCCTTATGTTTGACTTCTCTTTGTAACTTTTTATGTCCTTATCTTATGCTGTTTGATGTTATGGTCGTGTGTGTGTGCGCGCGCGCACGTGCATACACACACTCACTAAACACCTTGTTATTTTCCTTACTACTATGAGCATGATGTGCTCGTAGTAGGCTATTAAGAAATGCTTATTTGTTGAATTGAACTAATTGACTTAATTTGCAAAGTCAATTTAGGAAAACCATAAAAAAACTTAGAAATTTACACATATAGACTTCACATTTTAAAATAAATTTTTGATCACTAGACAATATTAAATATTCCTCAAACTAATATCTAATATGTGTATACTTTTTTAAATTTGGATGGAAGCTTACCCCCCTCTACTAAAATATCAAGTAAGTAATTGTGGGACAAATTTTATAGAGTTTATAGAGAAGAACATGTAGCTGGAGCTGGGGAAAGATCAAAGGATGTATGTTAGATGTATGTCAGAACAAAGATCCTACTGCAGAAGGAGCAAAGACAAAGGGAAGAACAACAATATAAAGACCAAAGCAGAGATGTTAAAATTGATTAAAGTCTTGTTGTTCTCTTCTGTATATTGCCTTGGCACTGTCCTGATCTCATTTTTAGTTAGTACTTTATAACTCTTGCCCAGAATTAGTTAGAATTTTATAAATGAAGATATAATTACTTTCAAGTATATTTATTATAGTACAGTTTGACAGATTTAATTTTACCTTTGGAACCCATAGATAAAAAAAAAATATAGCTTGAGCCATCCAAGATGGCTTAGATTTTGTTTGCTTATGAAAATAAAATTTTTCTTTCAAGAAAGTTTTCTTGGTTTAAAACAAAGAGGAGAATTAAATGAATTAAATGGAACACTTTGACATCTTCATTGCCTAAATTTACCTTTCCATTTGACTATGAAATATATCTTTTGTGTAGAGACGAAATATTTGAAAAGTGATACTGTGTAGAATTGTGAACATTGGAGAATATTTAATTGAGGCAAAGTATTAAAATAGTTATTTCTGGAGAAAGTAGATTTGATTTAGGGGAAGAAATGTCTGTGTCACTATCATGTTTCTTTTTTCATGTTTTGCCCTTTGAGGATAGGGTGGGTCCTTCTATGCTCATGTCAGGTTGTTTTGTTTTAGTTTTAAAATAATTACTCTATACTAAGTAATAGAATAGCAAACTATGGATTTTAATGCTCTTAAAAAAATTTAATTACAAATAATGTGAAGGAATTCGATATTTTCATGGGCCTCCTTTCTTTTTTTTTAATTTTATTTTTTAATTCTCATTTTGTACAAATTTTTTTTACATTAATAAAATATTCTTGTTTGAGAGTAAACAAAATACCCCTCCCCCCATGAATATAGACTTGCTTGAGTGATAAAGTAAGGGGGAAAGAAAAAAATTTAAATTAAAAAAAATAATAATAGTAATAATTGTAGGTATGGCCAGGTGGGGCAATGGATGAAGCACCAGCCCTGGAGCCACGAGCACCCAAGCCCACATCCAGTCCCGTAGACCCAACAATCACCCAGCCATGTGACATGCAAGCCACCTGATCCCCACTGCCCTGCAAAAACCAAAAAGAAGGAAAAAAAGACCCAAAATAAAATAAAATAGTATTCATAGTAGGGGTGGCTGGGTGGCAGACAGAGCATTGGCCCTTGAGCCAGGAGCACCTGGGTTCAAATCCTGCCCCAGACACCCAAAGATCACCCTGCTATGTGGCCCGCAGGTAGGCCACCCAGCCCCACTTGCCCTGAACCCTCCCCCAAACAAAAAATTTGCTTCAGTCTTTGTTCCAACACTAACAACTCTTTCACGGGTGGATCACATTCTTCATGATAAGTCCATGGCAAAAGTTACGTCCATATTTTTCCAACATTGCCATTGCTGATCACAACTCCTTCCTTTCTTATTTCTCCACTAACATGTACTATATTTTCTCTCTCCTTTCACTCTGACTCTGCTGTAGGGTCTCTGAGTGGCGCAGCAGACAGATCCCTGGTCCTGGGGCCAAGAAGCCCTGAGCCCCCATACCACCCTTTAGGGGCTAAGGTGGGGGGGCTGCTGTTCTATGGGGGGGCCTAGACTGGGATCAGGGTCTGAATGTGGTCAGAGCCCCAGAGTCCTGTTCCAAAGGCAGAGGACAGAGCTCTGCAGTCTCTCTATCTTCACTCCCCTCCCTCAGCTAAATGGGCTCATGCCCTGAGGGCTCCTGCTTACCAGCTCTGCCTGCTTCTGTTTCCAGATCTGGGCTGCCTGCCAAAAGACCAAGCTGCTCGCTGTGTGCCCTGAGGGCTGGGCTCCATGTGCTCACTCTGGTAGAGGTCCCCCGCTGTTCCCCCAACTTTGTGCCCGGTGCTCCTCGGGGTGCAGCTCAGGAGACTCCCCCGTTGCTGTGAGCCGCGGCTTCCAGCGCCCAAGGGCTGCCTCCGGGAGGCTGAAGTTCTTTCGCTCTGGTGGGCTGCCCCTCCAACCCCGGGGAGCAGAGCCTTTCTGCTCTTTTCCAGGTTACCTTGAGTAGGAGAACTGCCTCACCGGGTCCCTTTGTGGGGTTTGTCTCTCAAAAGTTTAGTTAGAGTCCTTAGTTTCAAGTTTTATCTGAGAGTGCCTAAGACTTGATCCCTTCTCGCCATCTTGGCTCCGCCTCCGCCTCCTTTCTTTAAGGATACAGATTTTAATATGAACTTAAAATAGAAAAACTATATATTAGCTGAACTGACTCGAAGTAAAGGGAACATGAATGAAGGAATTTGGACATCTGGAGACTGGAGGTAGAGGAAAAGAAAAGCCTTATGTCTGTGGAACTACTGTGGACTTTTCTTCATTTCTTGCAAATCTGGAACATAAAATATTGAAAGCATTCATTTTATAGTGAAATTTGAGTCAGATGTAAGTGTCTTTCTGTTGATCAGGTTAATTATTCTTTGTATATCTCCCTCCCTTGACTCCTACAACCAGTCCCTCTTCCAAACTTTCCTGTTTCTGTCAAGTGGTCTATTATCTGTATAACCCTAAGTTCAGAGCCCTAATGTGGTCTTGACTACTCACTCTCATCATTTTTCAGGCCCTCTTCATCACTCCACCTGGATTATTTCAGCAACCTTTTTTTTTTCTTTGCAAGGCAGTGGAGTTAAGTGGCTTGCCCAAGGCCACACAGCTAGGTAATTATTAAGTGTCTGAGGCTGTATTTGAACTCAGGTACTCCTGACTCCAGGGCCGGTGCACTATCCACTGTGCCACCTAGCTGCCCCTCAGTAGCCTTCTAATTGGTTTTCCCAGCAATCTCAGTTCCAACTCATTCTTTACTCGGCTGCCAGTCATTTTTCTAAAGAACAGATATAACTCAATAAACTCCTCATGCCTCTGGAATAAAAAAATGACTATATTGAATAATTGAAGTTTTTAACAACTTGGCTCCATCTCCTCTTTCAAGTCTTATTATATATACTTTTATATCTTTGACCCACATTGTGATATTAGCCACACTAGTCTTAAATTGTTCTCCAACATGACGCTCCTTGATCTTGCTCCATTTGTCTCCTACACCTGGAATTAATTTAGAAAACAGAAAATACCAAAGTCAAAACTGAGTCCAGGTCTGATATTTGGAAAAACTCTTAGCCTTGCACATAGTAGGCACCTAATCAATTCCCTCTGCAATACACCTGACTAGTAGGCACCCTGATCTTTATCTGAAGATTTCCAAAAGTAAAGCTGCTTAATGGAAGGCATTGTTTGTTTTGGCTCCATAGCCCCCCACATTAGCCAAGCCTGGAACACAGGCAGCCCTTAATAAATATTTGGTGAATTGAATTGCACTTAACCTCTTCTCTAGGCAATCTAATTGCACAAAAGTTTTGACATCAAGCCTAAGTTTATCCTTTCGCAATTCACTCCCATTAGTCTTTGGACTGTCCCTACTGTCTAGTAACTCAAGTATAGCTCTTTTTCCCATGACTCAGATATTTTAAGAATCTGATCTCTTTGATGTTGAAATTCCTTCCATTGCTATAAATTACAATCATTTCATACCAGATAATTGTGTGCAACTCTAGTTCATGATCTCCAAGAAGGTGACTACAGGAATCTACCCAATATCCAAGCCCCCCACCCCAACCCATTGACTAAATAATTTAATAAATACTGATTGATCATCTTCAGGCAAGAAAAAAGCAAAGTTTAATTTATTAGGAAGATTTGCCAAAAGGGGGCAGAATTTATAATACGTATTTTGTGAGAGAATGTATACTATATATGTAGATACTTATCTAGTTTCTATCTTTAGAAGTTTACAAGAGATTCTAATTGGACAAATTCACTTATTCTTTTTTCTTTTTCTTTTTCTTTTGTAGGTTTTTTTCAAGGCAAATGGGGTTAAGTGGCTTGCCCAAGGCCACACAGCTAGGTAATTATTAAGTGTCTGAGACCGGATTTGAACCCAGGTACTCCTGACTCCAGGGCCGGTGCTTTATCCACTGCGCCACCTAGCCGCCCCTAAATTCCTTATTCTAATAAATTTACTAATTTGTTTTCATGTTCATAAAAAAAATCAGATTTCTGACATCTTCTGTCCTAAGACTCTATAAAATCATTTGAAACTTCAGCAGGAGAGAGGGAGTAGAACATCTCCAAAGACCTGATCCTGTGAAGTTAGCCATCAACTTATCAAGCTTCAAAGAATGTGAAGCCTTAGTAAATTTGTAAGAAGCATCCATAATACAGGAGGTACCTACCACGTTAGAATTCTCAGGAAACATAGGTAGTGTTTCTGCTGAGTGCTGATCTTGGAATCAGTAAAATCTGAGTTTAAATCCTACCTTAGACACCTCCTAGCTGAATGGGCAAATTATGTATGCCATATAAATCACATGTCACAAATGCCAGCTAATACCATTATTACTACTATTAATAATAAAAGAGATAAAAGTTTATTGAAATCTTTATTGAAGGGGCGACTAGGTGGCGCAGTGGATAAAGCACCGGCCCTGGAGTCAGGAGTACCTGGGTTCAAATCCGGTCTCAGACACTTAATAATTACCTAGCTGTGTGGCCTTGGGCAAGCCACTTAACCCCATTTGCCTTGCAAAAACCTTAAAAAAAAACTTTATTGAAAAAGGTAGATGTATTCAAAATCCTCTTACATCAAGTTGTTCTTTTATATGAGAAAAACTTATACCTTTTGGGGAAAGACCCTAATTTTCTTTAATGTGAAATTAAGTAACCAAGAATTTTTTAAGCACCCACTTTGTGCTGGGCATTGTTTTTAGTGCTCCTGATACAGCGAAAGACAAAAAATAGTCCCTATACAAGGAATACATAGTCTTTTGAGAAAGACAACAACATACAATTTTTCAAAAATAATATGTTTATAGAATAAATTGTAGGGAAGGCACTAATATTAAGAACAGCAAAGGCTTCTGCATTATGTGAGATTTTAACTGGGACTTGAAAGAAGGCAGAAATAAGGAAGGAGAGAGTTCCAGACATGGGGAACAGCACTGCATCATAGAGTAGATGGAAATAGTTTTTAAGAGACTGGAAAAGTATAAGAAAGGATCAGATTATGAAAGGTTTTAAAAGCCAAATATATAATTTTTATATATTTGATCCAAGAAGTAATAGGGAATTGCTGGAGTTTATTGACTGAAAGAGTGATATGGTCAGACCTATGCCTTAGGAAGATCAGTTTGTCAGATGAACAGAGTCAGAAGGACTGGAGTGAAGAAACAGATGAAGATGTGGTAGCATTGTCCGTGCAGAGAAGAAAAAAGGTAAACAATTGTCAGTGCTTAGCAACTGATTAGACATGGAAAATGAGAGAGTGAGACATAGAAGATGACACCAGATTGCCAGCCTGTTTGACTTCGAACTATTACCAGTAATATAATTGCCCAGTAATAGGGAATTTAGAGAAAGAGGAGATTTTGAGGAGAAAGATGAATTAAGTTTGGACTTGTTGGGTTTAAGATGTGCATCCAGTTGGAGATGCAAGACTGGAGGTCAGATGCAAAAATTATTTGGAAAAGAATGGTAAGTGAATTCATGGAGCTGATAATTGAATGTGTTCTATGAAGGTACTATTAGTTGGTTTATGAACTTTTAATGTCTTGTGGTATTTTCACCTTTAGTTATTCTTAATAAACGCTTGAAAGTTAACATTATTTGAATCTCCTTTGTAAGACTTGCTATTCTGGATATTTTAGGGGTATGGGGAATTTACATACTCTGGAGTATTTTGGGGGCAGAGACATAGTTATGTCTGGGAAGATTCCTGCTTACTGGGAAGTGTTGGTCACAGGGAGTTCACTAGCCTGGGTTTAATTTGGATAGAACTGAATGAATCTCTTGAATCTGTTTGTAGTTAGTCTACAATTGAACTGCCAACTTGTCCCATATTTGCAGCTGTGATACTTTCCTTTTGCTGTAAAAGTCTAGAGGCTAACCCTGAGTAAAGGTTAGTTTTATATTTCCTTGAGAATTTTCTCTGTCTTTTTCAAAATCAAGACTTTGAAAGTCAATACTTAAGGGTCATTCTCTTATGGGAAACTGGCTATTATTTTTGCAAGCATTCTGTTCAGTAATCCTTTAAAGTAAACCAATATTTATTTAAAATTTTTGGTTAAGGGCAAGCTCAACTTTCTTCTACGTGCTGTGGATTGGCTTGCTCCTCTGACTAAAGAAAACATGTTAGATGAAGGAGTCTTTCGGGATAAAGTTATCTATAGTAGAGATTTCACTGGTAGAGGAATTCTGTACAAGGAAGTCCTCCCTTCTATTGAAGATGTAACCCTTCTCTGCTTAGAACCCTGAGAGATCATGTGACTGACTGAGGGTCACTCAGCCAGTCCTTCCTGGCTCTTAATCAACATTTGTAAAACACTGTAGGATAGACATTTTATTTATTTGCCAAACAGTCCCTAACTGCAAGGGATCTAATGGAACAATCCAACCTGTACCATATTTAAGTATACAGTAACACAAACCAAATATATTGTGGGGGAGTGGCATTTGGGGTGAGCAGGAAAGTCTTATATATAAGGTTGTACCTAAGAATTTTGAGGGAAACTAAGAATTTTAAGAAAAAAGGGAGTACATTCCATCCATGGGGAATGAGTGAAAACAACATGTCAAGGAGACACATCTTTTATGCCATTCTCTTATATCTTTTTCTCCAATTTTAGAATGTCCTAGTTATTCTTCATCTAATTTATTGAATGGACCGGTTCATAAATCCCTTAAATACTCCCCAAAAGAGGGGTTCTTTAGGAACTGCCATTTGACACTCATTGTCTTGTCTCAGAACGTCTATTTTTAAATTGTTCTTTGCTGTTAGGAGCCAAATTTTTAAAAACAGGTTAAAAAATGAGTTGGGAGAACTAAAAGTATAAACCAGTCAATCCTGGTTAGTATGAGTCATCATTTGTTAAGAAAATTTGGATAAAGACAGTAAATCTAGGTAGAATATTTTAAGCTTTGCTTCTTAATCTTATCAATATTGGAATTTTAATTTTCTCAGCTTTTTCCAAACTTGAAGGATATCTTAGTTATTAATTTTCTCCTGCTGAAGCAGCTAAATACTTAGAGAACTTTTCCAAGTATAAAATATCAGATGCTTAAAGAGTACTTGTTAGGTGCAGTGGATAACAAAACCAAACCAAAATATTTTCATTCCTCTCAAGGAATTTATATTAAAGTTAGGAAGAATTTAGTCAGAAAGAATTATCTACTGTGGTATTGGAATATTTCAATAGAAAAGCTTAGACAAGCTGAATGAATAGAGCTGAGGAGATTAATAGACTTTTTTTTTTAGGTTTTTGCAAGGCAAATGGGGTTAAGTGGCTCGCCCAAGGCCACACAATTATTAAGTGTCTGAGGCCGGATTTGAACCCAGGTACTCCTGACTCCAGGGCCAGTGCTTTATCCTTTACACCACCTAGCTGCCCCAAGATGAATAGACTTAAAGGATGAGTAGAATTAGGTAGGTTCAGAGACTATAATCTTGAAAATATAGTGACATAGTGAAAGGGAGAGCCCTTTTGGGGGCCATTTAAGGGATCAATTTGAAGCTGAAATGGAAGATAAGGCTGAGATGATTTGTGGAAAGGTTTGAATGCCTGACTAAGGAGTTTGAAGTGGGGAGTTACAAATTATTTCAATAATATTCTAGGAAACTAGTGCTTGTTGAAATTGATTTTTTTTTTTTTTAGGATTTTTGCAAGGCAAATGGGGTTAAGTGGCTTGCCCAAGGCCACACAGCTAGGTCATTAATAAGTGTCTGAGGCTGGATTTGAACTTGGGTACTCCTGACTCCATGGCCAATGCTCTATCTACTGCGCCACCTAGCCACACCCTGAAATTGCTTTTTAAAAAATATTTGCTGGAATAGTGCATTTCCTTTAAGATTAGCTTTTTTCCCCCACATTGTTCTCTTTGTACTGGTGCTAACCTGTGACATTGTATTGTAACTTAATACTAGACTAGTAAGCTTATGTCCATTAAAATCTTATGTCTAAGGGCCATGTCCTGCCCTGCCTGAGGCCTGCCTTCTCAGCCTTACTTCAACTTTAATTTTTTTTTGTCTATTAGGCATCAAATATCTTTCTATTTTACTTATGAAGGATACCAATTTGGTTCTTTGGTTCATCAGATTTTTAACAATTTTTTCTTTTTCAGTATCTATATATTCCCACTATCTAATTCATGCCCTTGTTACCTTATTTCGGGACTATTATAGTAGTCTTAAATGCTCCATTATCCTTCAGTCTTTCCACTTCCAAATAATATTTCAGAAACTTGTCTTTAGTCATATCATTTAAGGAGATTGAAATAATTTTCAGTGACTTCATTCTGTTTGGCACATATTGGGAACTTAATATAAATGTTTGTTTACTTGACACTAAGTAAAGTTCAGATTCTTTAGCCTGGCATTCTAAGGCCCTCTATAATCTGATCCCAGTCTGCCTGTCCTGAATCTTTTATGTGAAACTTCTCTTTCCATTGAAGGTTTATTCACCTTCAATACACTTTGAATTTTTTCGTATCTGCTTCTGTTCATGTTCCACTTTCAAAGCCTTCCTCATTTATTTCTTCCTATCCAAATCATACTTCCTTTCAATTTTTTCATCTTTAAATGGGGAGAAGGGAGGAGAGGTGGGTTGAGCTAAATATAAATAACCTGTGTCTCTTCTGTAATCTAAAGAATCCAAGAAATGATTGTACCCTTTTCTATAACTATGCCCAACTCTAAAGATTGTCCTCTTCCTTCTTGAAACTCACTGTAGCATTTATCATTTGTCTAGTTCAGTCTGTATCATTCCTTGTTATACCTCTTCTCTTTTACTGAACTATGATCTAAATGTTTTATCATTATTTAACTCACTCTATTTTATCTTTTCAATTATAGTCAACTTTATTTGGTATTAGACATCTTTGTATTCCTATTTCCTTTCTCCCCAGTGTAGGAACTCAATAATACTTTGATCTTGATTGCTTTTAGTCCTATCTGGGTTTAACAAATGAGTACAAAATTGGAAATGGGGAGAAAGAACAATGCTTTTATGGCCTAGAAAAGTAGAGGAAAGAAAAAAAATGAGTAAAAAAAACTTACATATTTGTAGAGTAAGGTCTTATAGTTTCATAATAAAAATTATCACATTCCATCTGATGGGGTCAGTCACCACTTTGTTGACAGTTCAAGTAGCAGAGCCCTCTGACTCAGTTTATAATAAGATTGATAACAACGTATGTAAATGAGTGATGATCAAAGTCCATTCTAAGGAATAATGAGGAACCAAAACCAGAGGGAAATCTCTCGTTTGTTATCTTCACTGTCCATTTTTTAAATGGAATTTAAATGGAATAAGTGTTTACATTTGTATTAAATGTTATATAAAAAATCCATTTTTCAAGATAAATTTCTTTACAAGTCTTTGACCTCTGTCACTGACCAGTGATTTGTTATTTATTAGTACTCTGCCATCATCCATATGGCTGATTTACTTCATGGGGAAAAATCTAACATTATTATATCACTCAAATTTTATGTATTCCAGGTCCAGCTTGTAGGTTTAGACGAAGAGAGTTCCGAATTTATTTGCAGAAACACTTTTGACCATCCTTACCCTACCACAAAGCTGATGTGGATCCCTGACACAAAAGGAGTATACCCAGATCTGTTGGCAACAAGTGGTGATTATCTCCGTGTGTGGAGGGTAAGTACTGGTTTGATTAATGCTAACCTTTAGGAAATTATAGAAAGAGTTAACCAGAGACATAGAACTTGGAGGAATAGCAGTTTTCTTTGTCAGTGTGACCTGAGATTAAAAGGATAACTTAGTTTCTCTAGCCCAGGAAGTTTCAAAACTCAAGTTAAAAGTTTGTTTTAAGTTTATTTTATTCATGTTTTTCTAGTACTATCTAAGTCTTTATGTAATTTCCCTGGTGTCCATTTTATTAGAGACACAAAGACTCTGTTCACAAAATATGACTTAGGTTATCTAAGCAATCCGAATTATTGGTTTTATACAGCTATGAAAATTACAAGTTTAGGTAACTTTATAGAAAAATGACAGTTGCGAAGTTAAAAATCTTCAGTATAAGTCTAGTCTGTTCCTTCTATTCTCTTCACAACTAAAGTATTCTTCAGTAATTTAAACAAAATGTTACATTTTATTGTATACACACACTTCATAGAAGCACACCTACCTGGCTTTACCAGAGCTTGTATCAACAGAACAGCAGAGAGGGTTATTTAAGTAGTGAAGTTGCAGGCTGGATTTTTTTGGCTTTGCAATTATGGGAAGATCTTTTCAGCTCTTACTGCTCTAGAGGAAATTGGGGACAACATTTTAAAAGTAGTCATTAGGTAAATTGAGAAAGAGCAACTTTCTTGGAAAGAAATTTAGGAGCCTTTATTACCATCATCTTTGACATAATTATTTTTTTCATGTTGTTGATTACTGAAATATAAGGTTTATAAAGAACTCCATTAAAATATTGTAAAGACAAAATAGCCTTGATAGGCTTGGCAGCTGTGATCAGCACTGACCCTGACCCACTGTGATTTCAGAGGATTGGAAAAACATCCTCCCATTTCCTGAATAAGAGTTGGTGCCGACTCACAGTACAGATTGAGACATTTTTTTTCCTCTTTCTTCCTTCCTTCCTTCCTTCCTTCCTTCATTTCTTTTTTTTCAATGTAGAAATTTGTTTTGCTTGACTATACATGACTTGTAACAGGGTTTTTGTTTTTCTTACTTTGTCAATGGATGTGAGAGAAGGAAAATGGGAAGGGGAGGTAGATTTTCATTTGAAAAAATGAATACATCTTTTAAATGACACAGTGAATAATTATTAGTGATTTTTATTGTTGCTTGCAGGTTGGTGAAACAGAAACCAGACTAGAGTGTTTGTTAAACAATAACAAGAACTCTGACTTCTGTGCTCCTTTGACCTCCTTTGACTGGAATGAGGTAGATCCTTATCTCTTAGGTAAGAGAAGGAAGATGTTACAGCCCCTGTAGAGCTTTTGTTCTGACTTCTAATCCAAGTGATTTCTACCTGTAGGCCTGAGCTGCACCTCTGTGCACCTGCTCTGTGCTAAGTGCTTTACAGTAGAGCAGTGTGAGGGCAAGCAGAAAGATACAGTTTTGTATTGTTTGACCCGCCCTCTGTTTTTCAGGTGTTTACAGTTTGTCTTACCTTTGAATACAGAGGCTATGTACTACTCATATTATTTTATTCATTCAGTTAATTACTCTGTGCTTCAGTTTCCTTCTCTCTGTAAAATTAGTTGGGGGGGGAACAAACATTTATTAAATGTCTCCTAGGTACCAGACACTATGCTTTATTTTTTTTTATTTGATCATCAAAGCAACCTTGTGAAGTAGGTGACATTATTAACCTTATTTGAGTTAGGCAGAAGTTGAGTGATTTGCTCAGGGTCACAAAGCTAGTAATTTTCTGAGGTGACATTTGAACTCAGGTCTTTCCAAGTCCAGATCAACCACCTACCTAGCTACTAGGGATAATAGATATACAGCATTTAATATATCTATGGGTAGAGGGTTTGCTTTAATGGGAATTTCCTTAGGCCAATAATTAACAGGTCTGGGTCAGAAATACTTGCAATATCTTACTTCATAGGGTTATTGTGAGGAAAGTGTTTGCAAACTTTAAAGTGATATATAGTATTTTTTTTTATCATGTACTTTATTATTTACTTTATCCCTCTCAATCCCTAGCATAGTAATTTATACTGAGGGTGAGCTTAAGAAATATTTCAATGAATAAATGAATGCTATTATAAGGCTAATCAGGTAAAAGGAAAGAAAACTTAGAACGAAACAGTTTAACATTCAAGTAGCTCAATTTATATTGATTGTTTCAGGTACCTCAAGCATTGATACAACCTGCACTATCTGGGGTCTGGAGACTGGTCAGGTTCTAGGGAGAGTGAATCTAGTATCTGGCCATGTGAAGACTCAGCTGATAGCACATGACAAAGAGGTGATATTGTCTTTCTTTTTCCTTTTTCTCTCTATAGCTTTGTGTTTGCTTTGTTGCATATGTCAAACTTCTTCCACTGTCTGTTTTACAGCTTGTGGGAATTGTATTATACTCTTTACCTTCCTGATTAAATTGAAAATAAGTTGACCCAGTTTTAAAAAAAGATTCAAGGGCCTTTGATCAAGGCCCTTCCTTTTTTATATAACCTGGGAGCTAAGAATGATTTTTACATTTTAAAATATAATAGAACTTTAATATAAAAAACATTCTTAGCTCATTAGTCATAGAAAAGCAGGAATAGGGACTAGGCATAGTTCATCAACCTTTGCTCTTGGTGGTAAATCAAATATACTTTGAAAAAAATTTAACAAAAAATATAAATATATATGCAAACAAAAAAATTCACTTAATTTAAATAAGAATAATACTTTAATGAATAGTGAGCATATTCTTTTCCTAGCTCCTCTCCCCATCAATGTTTATATAGAGTAACCTCTTATCTCCAGCATTGTTCCTTCACTTTGATCCCTTTTGGAGTAAAGTAAAACAAAGTGCTCATTTGTGCTCCCCTCAACCTTCATTTCTGTAGTACTAAAGGGGCCATGGCACTGTGTCTTACAGATATATTTTTTAAAACATAATAATCAAAAAGACCCAATCATTTTTGAAGTAGCTGCTCTAAGCAAAAAGTTGTAGCTTTTTTTGAGACAGGCTTTTTTTGTGCTATGTTAAAAGTCAAATTGGAACCTCTTATGACAAAAACATATCCTTATTTTAAGCAGCATTCTTCAGTAAATTTGCAGTAAAAATAATGAACTTAATAAAGCCAGGTTAAAAGAAAAAAAAATTTTTAGCAGACCAGCCTATCCTCCAGATAAATTTTTATAGATCTTTGTTTACTTAATAGCTTTTATTATTCCTATTCAGAGTTAAATCCATTTTCACATCTCTGTATCAGAGAAAGGGATAGCTTCTTTTTGGCAAATTTAATTGTTGAAACCCCAGCATTTTTCTGGGTTAGTTTGGAGGCTATCTTAAAATGTTTACTCTGACTACTCTGTACTCTGATTTCTTTCTGAAGCTATTGCTTTTTTCTCACTTTATCTTAATGATATTAAATCTCTTCTGAAGAACTGTGCTTTAAGTCTTGGAGCAGAGATTCTAGGTTTCTGGTTACGGTGGGGAGTGTGTTTCTAGGCTACTAATAAAAGGTCAGCCCTTCATTTTTTTCTTGTTAGTCTAAAGAGTTGGAAGGGACCTTAGAGATATCTAGCTTCATTTTACAGATGAGGAAATGAGAGGCTCACAAAGGTGATGTGGCTTACCGCTGAGGTCATGTAAGTGGTGTTGAACTGAGAGTCTTGATTTCAAGTTTCTCAGTTTTTCTTTTCCCTGGTCTTACCTCTCTCTGACTTCTAATAGTAAGATTTTTGTTATAATAGGATTAAATGAAAGAAATCTGCCTAGCTGAGAAGACTGAGGAAAAAGATTCTGGGCCTCATGGAAAAGATTTCTGTATCTTGATCATGCGGCAATAGCCTGCAGTGACTTCTGACCTAAAAGAAACTGAACTAGAGAATGGCTGCTCTGAGAAAATTGATCTGAGTTTCCTGGTAGCTTTTGGGTTGTTATTTTTCTCCCATGTTAAAATCAGGAATCTCTGGATCTCTTTCTTTTCTTGGTTTTAGAGTCTTTCTTATCAATTGAATTTGTGTGAAAGTGCTTCCCAGCTAAAATCATAAAGTTGATGGAGACTGACTGGAAGATCTTCTCTTCTAATCTACAGTAACTTATAGCCAAACAACCTTCTCTTGCCTTTGACCTTAAGTTTTGGGATAAGCACAGACAGGTGTCATAATCTAGAGAGCTTCTGAGTTGGAGTCTTCTGAAAGTTGGTACTTTTTATCCAGAAATTAATCTGTTAATATTAACATCTTTTTCAGTAATTATACAGTTCTGTACAATTGTATAATAATTGATGTCTCATTTTGTTACTTCCTTAGCTATTCCTCTTCCTCTAATTTTATGTAATGTAGCTGGCTGTTTCTTTCTCTATGAGATAGTTGTATTCAGTGCTACATTTCTGGTCTCCTACCTCCTCTGCTTTTTGTTCCATGCTCTTTCACAGCTATTTCCTAGATTTCCCTTCTAGTTCTTTCCTCTGGTAACATGTCAGCTCCTCTAGATTTTCCACACACTCTGAAACCTGCTCCCTTTGCTGCCATCAAAGCTACTACAAACTTTTGGTGACATACTGAATTCCATCATCTTTTTCCTGACTAAATTGTAAAAAAAATTTTTTTTTGTGGACCTGAGACAAAGTTTTTCAGAAGTATTTTACTAGGAAGTAAAGGCAAGGCAAACAAAAAAACACATACAGAAGACATGAACTAGTTTACAGAAAACACTTTTATGATCCCTAACTTTTAACATCTGAGAAGAAGGTGGCAAAGGCAAATATTGGACTCCTCAGCTCAGGAGAGCCAGGTTCAAGTTTTATCTCTGACATTTACTGACTTTGGTCCTGGGCAATTCATTTAACTTTAAAGTGTCCCTTGATTTTTCCAAGACTTAAATGTTGCCAGCTTCCATTAATCAAGGAAATTTCCTCACTTCCAACTTTTCCATACCATTGAATTATGGTTTCAGTCCTCATCCCTAATCCTATCTTTAACATCCAGCCCAGGAGTTCTTAACTTCAAGTCAGTAAGTTGATTTTTAAAAAAATATTTTGATAACTGAATTTCTGGAAAATTGATTTCCTTTGTATTGTATATTTTGTGCATGTAAACACATTATACTGAAGAGTCGTTGGGTTCACCAGATTACCAAAACAGTCTACAGCAACTAGGTGGTACAGTGTTTAGAGCACAGGACTTGAAATCAGGAAGATCTGTATTCATATCCAGCCTCAGATACTTACTTAGCTAAATGACCCTGGGCAAGTTACTTAACCTTTTGTCCACCATAGTTTTCTCCTCTGTATGATAGGGCTAATACTAGCACCTACTTCACAGAGTTTGTGGGAGGATAAAATGGGACAATATTGGTAAAACACTTGGAAATCCTAAAGTACTATATAAATGTTAGCTTTTATGACATATAAAAAATGATTAAGAACACATGATCTAGCTAAAGATCTGTGTGATTAATGCAGTGTCAAAGATCTGATTCCCTATTTGGATGCAAAGAATTTGCAAACTTTTAGTCCAAGATCGTTTATTACCAACTGAAATTTCAGATCAGGGGATATCTTCATTTCTTCCCAAAACCTATTTCCAGGTTATATGAACATCCTCAGTTCCTTTCAATGTGTATTTCCTAATTTTAACTTAAAGATATGAGCTCCCCACATTGTTACTTCAGACTACTTTTAACTCCTTCATTTTCCTGGCTTAGTCTCCTCTTGGCTTCCTAAATTATGACACTGCCAAATATGTTCCCAAAGATTCCTGTCCTGGACTTAAGACTATCCTTTACTGATTTTGGATTTATATTCACATCTTTCTGAAGTTATCTATAGCTTAAGACTCCTGAAATTTTTAGCCCTTGTCTTATACTTTCTATTTTTGGTTGTCTGAATCATATTCATTGCTGTTTCTGTCCTTTGACAAAGCTAAAAACTTCATACGTTTTTCGAAAGTTGGCATCTCTTTTTTTCTCAGTGGCCATGTGACCTCTGGTGAGTCACAATCTTTTACCTTTAGTGTATATGTATCACATCAGCTCTACTTGATAGCAAAAAGAAGACTGTTTCTTCTAATTTCTAAGCTCATATGTACTTTCTTTTGGGCCACTCACTAATTGCCTATTCCTGTTCTTAGAGAGACAATTCCCAACTCTCAACTCACCTACATAGCAGAGATGATTTAAGTGTTCAGCTAAAAGTTTGAAGCTTTTCCTGGCTAGGGTTACCAATGTTTCTGACTTCCTAATATTTTCTAAGGATATCACTCATATATTCCCCTTCCCTCTACCAGGGAAGTAGAATAAGCATACAATAAGAAGAATGGACATAATTTAAAATAAAAAAATTCTGCATCATAGGAAAAGATGGAATACTTTTATAGGTATAGAAACACTTAAATAAAATGACAATTTGAATCTGTTTCTCCCCCCATATTAATGATTGATTGTTAAGAGATTCACAACACAGTTAAGATAATTATTAGTCTTCATTACTCTCATTTTTTTTTATTTTTCTGCTATTAAACTGATGAGACTACTACATCTGCATCTCATTCTGTGATCCTCAGTATTAATGTTATTATTGGCATTTTAGTCATGGCCTCTCTGGGACTATTTTTCTGAGCCCAACAAGTGAAACCCATTAAGGGATTATAGTCCTCAGATAGTTCATGCTTATTAAACTAATAGCAAGGCAGAGAGAGGTTGGTTACATGCCCTGGCTTCCACTGTGTTCCAAGTGTGAAGACTAATGCTTAACATATTGATACTCCATAGGATAGCAGGCTACCCTTGCTTGGTAGGGAGGGTAAAGTAGGAAGGAAAGTGTTAGTGAAATGGTTTGGTATCTTTAGACTGAAAGATCTGAGTTTTATACAACAGGAGAGCTTGTTTCACACTCTCCATTTGTATAGTGTTTACCTTTATTATGTGAAAAGCCTAGCAGAGTTGGTCCACTAGTACTTAACGTGGATGTACTGGAGAGTACAGATTTCCCTGCTGGAAGAAAAAAAAGAACTGGTCTTGATTCTGATATATTTTTCTTATCTCTGAGCAGGTCTATGACATTGCATTTAGTCGGGCCGGGGGCGGCAGGGACATGTTTGCTTCAGTGGGTGCAGATGGTTCTGTGCGGATGTTTGATCTCCGCCACCTAGAACACAGTACCATCATTTATGAAGACCCACAGCATCATCCCCTGCTACGTCTCTGCTGGAACAAGCAGGATCCTAACTATCTAGCCACAATGGCCATGGATGGCATGGAGGTATGTTGTTTTTCCTTGTGGGATCCTATTCAAGCCTATTAGATAGGCAGAGGTACTGCCCCACTCACTCAGTCTTTATTCTAATCAATGTCCATTGTACCTTGGTTTTGTAGACTGGAAATTATAGACAAAAAACCCTTCTAGTCCTCTGCTATAATTCTGACAAGTATGCTTGTGGTCATTTGGAGTGGTCATTTTCTTTTTTTTAATCCAGGCATCCTCCTTTGTTCACCCAGCTAAAATAGACATGACTCTTCCTTTTTGCATTGAAAAAGGAAATGAGTTTCAGATAGACCTAGGATAAAGCACTTAACAGCTGTGTATAAAATACAATGTTGATGTCAATACAAAAAGGATTTCTATTTTCCTTCCATATTGTCTAAATGCAAGTGAAAATTTTGGCTCTTGATTCCTTTGGCAAAAACCAGCACTTTGGTATCTTAAACTCTTAATTAAGTAGGTACATAATTCCTATTATAGGCAGCTAAATGAGATAGGCAACAGTAAATTCCCCTCAGTTGTCACTTATTTCTGCTTTGCTTTTATCTTGTAGCATAAACTGCCTTATGTAACCTTTAAATACCATGTAACAGTCAGTTCTTACTTTATGGAAGTGAACCATTCTGTGGACCTCTACATAAAGTAGTTTTTATGTAATTCGAATTTGCCCATGTAGAGGTAGAAAGGGAGGAAGCAGGAAAGGGGTGTGTAGGTAGCCTTGTGTCCATGGAGAGAGGGAGGAGGAGGATGGTAGGGGGTTCAAGGACATTGGAGGACCAGTAACAGAGAATCACAAGTAGGAGGAGACAGGGGCCAGCCATGAGGACCTTTTTGGAATTGAGGAAAAAGAGCACATAGGGTAGACACATAGGATCCAGAAATGGACACAGGAGAACAGCAAAGAGAGATAGCACAACACTGTACAGCAAAGTTAATGTGAGTGTTATTTGGGAATGTGAGGTTCATTCTGATTCTTTATGTAAAGTTGAATTTGTGTAATGTGAATTTACATGAATTGAAGACTGTCTGTTTTCCTGTTTGTTTCCCCTGGTAAGTCCTGATTGCTTTTCAGTCACTTCTGGAAGCCTGTTTAGGTGATTAGAAACCATAAAGAGCTATTATTTTTTAAATATATACATATGTGTGTGTGTGTGTGTGTGTGTGTGTGTGTGTATAGAGAGATATTAGATTATGTGTTTCTGTTTCCTCATACTGAAGATAATAGTATCATTTTTTTGCTCTTTCCTTCAGGTGGTAATTTTGGATGTACGAGTTCCCTGTACCCCTGTTGCCAGGTTAAACAACCACCGAGCATGTGTCAAT